>NW_025802777.1:922865-934273 GCF_021613505.1 Equus quagga | reverse complement strand
ACAGTGTACACACCACACACCACAAGCATCACACACACCACACACACACTCTGCACACCACGCACCCTACACACCACACACACACACTCTGACTGCCACACACACCAAGCATCATACACACCACACACCACACACACCATGTACCACACCCACCACACACGCACTCTCTGCACACCACACACACTACATACACATCACACACACACTCACACTCTGCATGCCATGTACCACACCCCACGCACCATACACACCACACACACATACTCTGAATGCCACACACCATACACACCACACACACACACTCTGAATGCCACATATACCACCCACCATACACACCACCCACCACACACACCACTCACCATACACATCACACACTCACACTCATACGCACTCACTGTGCCCCACGCAGGCCCTGCCCAGGACCCCACCCCGACCCCTGGTTTCACCAGTGGTGGCTGCACTGCAGGTAGCAGCCCCGAACCCTGAGTTTGGTGACGGGTGGGGTCGGGGGCAGTGCTTGTCCAATGACGTGACTCCTGCTGCAACAGGAAGGTGTCACTGCCTTCGCCCAACACCTTAGGGGTTTTGCTTGCTGCACTCCTGCAGCCAGGGTCCTGCCAGCCCTGTCACAGCCGGCGAGGCACAAAGGAGAGGCTGTGGCCCGGGGGGAGGACCCTTCCCCACGTCTCCTGCTGTCGGCAGTGGGGACCAGGACAGCCGGGGCGGGCTGCGTGGGGAGGAGCAGTGTGAACCCTGTGGAGCAGCAGGATGAGTGGAGTGGGTTGTGCTCTGGAGGGGGACAGGCTGGGAGCTCTCAGGCTGCTCCTGTGCCCCCACCCCAAGTACCTCACCTGGCCCCATGGCCTTGGACATCTGTATCCCGCAGCCCACAGTGCCCTGGTGCCCACAGCGGCCATGTGGCCCGCATCCCAGGGCACACAGAGCCAGGCTGGCCCGGCCCTGCCCAAGGAGGAAACAACAGTCTTCAAGGCTGCCCCAGAGTGTCAGCCGGAGCGTCCTTCCCCACTCCTCGACCAGGGGTACAACCTGGGCCAGCTCCTGGAGGGCCATGTGGCTGTACCTATAAAACTGAGAACACACACGCCCGACAGCCGGCCATTCCAGCTCCGGGTGGGACAACCACAGCGGCTCATCTGCAGTTTAAACGCCCGTCAACAGCGGACGAGTCCAGTAACTGGAAGCAATAGGATGTTGGCAGCAGGTGAAAAGGGTGAACTAGATCCTGATCCTGATATTGCAGGCGTCAGCATCGTGAACCCACCGTAGGCTGAGAAAGCAAGTGGTGAGTCAGGGTACGAAAGCAGGTGCCACGTGTGCATCCGTGCCACCGCGAACACACGTCCTGCTGTGAGCATGTGCCGGTGATCCAACATCCAACATCGCACAGCAGGCGGGAGAGAAGCTGAGGGGCAGAGAGGAGAGCCTGGAGGCAAGCAGGAGGGATCTGGGTGCCATCTGCAGGTTTTTTTAAGAGAGAGTGAAGGAATGTTTAGTTTAAATAAAAGGACAAGCAGAGAAGAGGATGGTGAGCAAATGTGACAGAACGCAGACGGCTGTGCGTCCCTGGTGGTGAAAATACAGGGAATTGCTATTTCCTTCACTGTACACTTCCAACTTTTCAAACTTCTCAAAATAAATAAAAATAAGAAAAGATGAGAAGAAGGAGGAGCAGGTTGGGAGGAAAGAGCAGGTGCAGGGAGCCCAGGAGAGGGGAGGAGCTGTGGCACCAGGGGCAGGCCGCCCAGGGGCTGGGCAGGCGCTGTGTGTGCCTCAGAAGTGGGGGGACGTGGTGACCTGAGTGAGGATTTGGGTGAGATTCACAAAGGCCCCCAGAAGCTGGGAGGGGCTGAGCGCATCCAGACAGGGGCATGGGAGGACCACTGGGCACTCCAGGGCTGGGGGCAGGAGGCAGGGCCTCCCTGGACCCAGGCATCTGGCCCACCCGTGAGTCACCCGCAGACACGCAGCTTTGCGGCCTGGGGCAGGCGGGCTCGGATGGCACCAGCATGCTGGGAAGCTGCTGGGACATGGTCCTCTGCACGTTCCATGTGAGATGTCCACGAATGTGGGAATGAAGTGCAGCAGACCAGAGGCCTCAGCAGGAAGCGAAGCCCTGCAGGAGGCCAGGTGGGCAGAAGGGTGAGGGGCTGGCCTGGGGTGTCTGCAGTCCCATGGGCCGAGCTCAGACCACCAGAGCAGATAATTGTACCAGGGGCTGGGCACCGTGCAGGAGCCCCAGAAGCACGTGCTCACTTCAGCTTTGCCTCTATCCTCTCCATGTACAAACGAGAAAAGCAGGACCCAGACGGCTCCAATGTGGACAAGCATGAATGCCCTTGCAGGGTGCTCCTGGGCCCCTGGAGTGGCCTGGGCACAGACACCATGGGCGCAGGAGGGCTCCATACAGGTGGCCAGGGCAGGACTCTCAGTGTCCCCACTGCCCTCACTCACGGGTGGGATCCGAGTCCCAGCCTCTCTCCACCGGGCGTCTGGCCCATTTTTCTGTTGGGTCCTAAACCCAGTTCTGGTGGGAGTTCAGAGGAGGGCTCAGCAGGGCAGCTGTCCTGCTGCCCAGAGGTCGTGCACCTCCACTCACTGTTCTGGAATGTTCTGAGTCCCATGGTGCTAGACCATCAGAGTTTTCCAGGGCAAACAAACCACCCACCCTGCTCGCTCGCGTTGCCCACCTTTCCCTTGGGTACTCCCAGGGCAGGGGAGGGACAAGCTGATTGTGGAACCTTCCAAGGGTGGGACCCTGGAACCAAGATCCTTTCAAAGAGCAGGAAAACCTTGAGGGTGGGGCTTTCCTTCTGGTTCCAAAGCCCCAATGGCCAGGCCAGGGGCCAGGATCCATTTGGATCTTCAAAGGGACAGGAGCTGCACGAGTGGTCAGCACCCGGCCTGTCTGCTTGTCATCTCCCAGCCCGTGGGATGAGAGTCGGATCTCTGCTCAAGGATGAACACAACCAGACAGCCACTCCTGACCCCAAAGCCTGTGGGGGACACATCGGAGGGGTCAGAACAACTCTGGGTGCTGACTGGTAGAGACCCTCAGACAGCCCCGGCCTGGGGCCAGTCCACCTAGATCCCCGTGCTGGGGCTCCAGACCCGCACACTGGCCCTCGGCAGATGGCAGACTGGCTTAAATCCCTCACTGGCAGAAGCTTCCAGACTTTTCCATGTGCCCTTAGCACCCCCAGAGCACCGTCTGCTGCATGCAGAGCTCCAATCCCATTTCACAGTCAGGCCTTCCCCTAAATGGCCATTTTGCAACAATCTGGCTAAACTTCAGGAGGGAGAAGCAGCCCCCATCGCGGCAGCTCCTACGCTGGGGGAGGTGGGCCTCATTAAGGACTTAGTGGATTACTGGATGCTTAGGGACTCACTGACTCCTTGCAGATGTTGGTTAGTGACCCATTAACGTTTCCCCATCTTTGGGAAATGGTTAGCCCTGTCTTCACTGGAGCGGTTTTCAATGAATGGCGCACTTCCTGAGGCAGAGGCAGCCAGACATGGTGAACCAGGGTCCTTGCAGACAGGCCATTCCGCCCAGCCTCGGCTGAGGGCAGGAAGTGGGGGTGGAGGAATGTGGGCGGGGGAAGGCCAGGGAAGGAGGGCATGGATCTGTTCTGTCTTGTGGACATCGCCTGGGTGGTGGGGAGCCTCCCCTGCACCCCAAAGACCTTCTGGGGCCTCTGAAGCCCCGCCTCCCGCCCTGCCAGGGTGAGCCTTCCAGCTCAGCAGTACGGTGCCTCCAAGGGGATGACAAGGAACTCCCGGGATGGAAATGGTCCTCACCGCTTTGGAAAATAAACTCACAGAAACCCAACAGCACCGGGGTGGAAGGAGCCCAGGCCCACGGCCCTGCCCGCCTGGAGACAAGAGGTGCCAGAGAAATAACCGCCCCACCCCCTCACACCCCAGCACATGTGCACACACAAAGGGCAGGCCTCAAAGGGCCCTGAAGGTGATGCTCAAGCTGGCTCACAGACCCCACCTTGAAGGACAGGAGTGGAGTCAGGGGGCCTCCCTCTAATGACTGGTGTAATTAATTAACATAAAATGAGGTAATACTGCAGTGGGGGGATCCTAAATCCAATACGACTGTGTCCTCATACAAAAGGGTCATTTGGACGCAGACACGCACCTGGGGAGAAGGCCATGTGGGGATGGAGGCAGAGATGGGGTGATGCTTCTACAAGCCAAGGAGCACCGACAATTGCCAGCAAACCACCGGGAGCTGGGAGAGAGGACGAACAGATTCTCCCTCACAGCACACAAGAGGACCCGGCCCTGCCCACACCTTGATCCAGGACTTCCAGCCTCCACACCATGAGACAATAAGCTTTTGTTGCTGAAGCTGCCCAGTCAGTGGTCCTTTGTCACAGCAGCTCTAGCAAACTCGTCAGGGGACAAGCACCCAGGCTCTCACCATGAAGTATGCCATCAGCTGTGGGCGTTTCATAGATGCCTTTATTAGGTGGAAACCCTCATACCTGCAAACACCATACAATAAAATGGTGCCTGGCAGTGTCCAGGGGTGTGGCTTGCTACCAGCGTTCATTCCAATAGACCCTGGGCCCGACCACCCTGCGGCTGCACTTCCAGATGCTGCTGGCCCAGCCCGCCTGTCAGACACACCGTGCAGGCGCCGTTCTCCCGGCCTGGCCTGGCCATGTGGACGCCACAGTGCAAGCCCGCTTTGCCCCACACCCTCTGGCCTCTGCCTCCCTGGCTATGAGAGGCAGGGGAGGGGTTCTGGGTTGTAAGAACTTTGTGGCATGAACGCAGCTTACCTTCCTGGCACCTGGACGAGCAACCTGAGGACAGGCACTGGCGTGGTGTCCATTCCACCGGGCTAAGTGTAGACCAGAGAGCACAGACTCAGCAAGCAGCAAGCTCGTCATTCCACACACACTTGTTGAGGACCCACTGCGGGCTGGGCAGAGAACTGAGCCCCAGGCCTGCTTTCAGGGAGCTGCCACGCCAGGGAAGCAGACCTACAAGGAAAACAGTGACCGTACTGCAGAGGCTGCAGGGGGCAGGGGAGTGAGCCTGGGAGAGGCAGGGACCCCAAGCTGCCAGCTGGCTCCAGGGTTGAGAGGATGCATTACCTGGTGCACAAGGTGTCCGAGGAACCTCTCATAGGACACACCTGCCTGCCCAGGTGACTCAGCAGCTGGCCTGGAGAGTGTCCCCTTGTGCCCTATGTGCCAGTGCCCAGGTGTGGCCCCCTCTGCTATGGGCCTGGTGGGACCTGGCTGAGGGGCACATGAGGGAGCCTTAGAACATGGAGGGGCTGCTTTTCCAAGGCCTCCTAAGACCTAGCCTCATCTCTCCCCACCCAGCCCCCACCCACACAAACCTGAATAGGGGACATGAGACCCTGGATGGTCCTGGCATGGGGACCATCCCTCCTGCCTTAGGGCCTCCTACAGGGATAAGTGCTACTGGCTTTGAAAGGAGCCCAAATCCAGGTGAGGACAGGAGCTGGGACATCCTGAACCTAAGGAGGGGCTGCAGAGAGACACCCCCACCCCTGCCAGAAGCACAGGCTGCTCCCTAGGTGTTTCCACCACTGTGGCCTACAGGGGCACCCCCAAGCCCCTGGCTGGTGGAGCAGCTCCGGGGGCGTATCTTCTGTGTCTCCTCCGGGATCCAAATTGAGGTGGCACGTGGGGGCGCCTGCCAGCTGCCTGCCCAGCCAGGAAGAGCTTCCTGCCACATTGAGAGCTAGTCTCCGGGAGATCACATTTCAGCCAGTGCAACCAGCCGGTAATGGAAATGCTCGCCCAGAAATGACCTTAAAAGGCCAAGGCCTGTCCAGTCTCCCTGTTCCCAGGAGGGTGGGAGGGGGCCCTGGGGGCTTCTCGGCGCCGGCCAGGGCTGCCCCAGGAGCAGTCGCTGTGTGTCACTGGCGACAGCCACTCTTGTCCATTTATAACTCCCGCCCTTGATGGCAGAGAGTGGACTGCCCTGCCCCCTCCCTTGCATTCCTGGGGGCCGGGGATGGGGAAAGGTGGGTCTGCGTGTTACTGGACCGCTTTCCCAATTGCCGAGCCACCTTCACCTGCCACTGATCACACTCCCGGGTCACCAACACCAATCGTTTGCCTGGGGAGGCCACTGCCCTTCCCTGTTACTGACTGTCACTCAGAGATGCAGGCGGGGGCAAGCTCCAGGCTCATCTCAGTGAGCTCCAATCCTGCACTGTGCCAGGTCCCCTCCAGCCCTGTTGGCCTCTCTGCTGTGTCCCCAGACTCCTGCCTCCCGCCTTTGCGCTTGCTGTGCCACCTGTCCCGGCTGGCGCCTCCCTCTCGCTAGCTGTCCTCGCCCTCTTCAGTTTCACACAGTGCTGGCATCTTATGTAGCGACTCCTTCACTTGTTATCTCCATCCTCATCCCGTTCTGCCGAGTTCTGCCTGCCCCAGGTCCACCCCGGGCCTAGCAGTGAAAGGGCCAGAGAGGGGAAGGGAGAATGGCTGAGGCGGCGGGAGCTCCTCTGGAAACTGCGATTCCTGGCTTGTCCACAGAGGCACACTCCCAAGGGCAGGGTTGGACTGCTCCCATGTCAGCAGAGCTGGGCGGGGAAGGCCCTGTGGTCCTGGGGCTCCCTCACCTGCCTCCCTTCCCAGGTAACCTGTGCTGTGTCTTCAGCTCCCCACAACCTTTGCTCATGTCCAGTTCTCTCCTGTCCAGGCCTCCAACAGGTGGAAAGCTACAGCTGCCAGATACCCCTTGCTCTGCCCTAGGGTCCCCCAGTAACCAAAGGGCAGCATACACTGGGGGACAACACGTGCCACAGCAAGGACCAGGCTCAGGGTAAGTACCTTGAAGCCACACCCTATGCACAGCCCCACTTGGTCTCAATGCCCCCATCCAGCCCCACTGGAGACCCGGTAGCAACCAAGGCAGGAAGCCTTGGGGGTGCGGGACCTTTCCCCACCCACGGCATTGCTGCCCCTGGGGCCCGAGAGCCACAGACTCAGGATGCCCCTTGGCCTCATCTCACCAACGGCAACTGGCCTGGGGAGGGTCCGACGGGGAGAGGGGCCAGGCCGAGTCCCATTCTGACCCCACCCAGCTTTTCCTGAGGGGCCACTGATCTGTCATCAGAGGCGGCTGGAGCCTGAATTCGATCCTTCCTTCGGAAATCAACAGATCAGCACACCATCGTGAGCTGGTGTTCTCAAAGAAGGCTGAAGCATCTCTCCGGGGGACAGACTCAGGCTGAAGGCGCATCGCCCACAGCTTTGGCATGGCCCCAGGCCCCAGCTGGAGCCCCCACCCTGGGCCAGATCCAGGAAGCTCCATCCTGGCCTGGCCTGTGGACAGAAGCTGCCCAGGCTGTGGCTCCCAGGACGGTGGAGGCTGCGGGCTCCACTGGCCAGCTCTGCACCCCGCCTGGCCCTGCTCCCCTCTTCTGCTGCACAAGGCCACAGCCCAGGCGCCCCCAGGCTTGCTTCTAGCATCGGGTCTGGGCTCCCCAGGCAAGCACATTTCCTGAAGAAACTTCCTCGGGAAGCGCAGGGAGCTTCCCCCACTTCCTGTGTTTCCAGGGAGGGCAGCCAAGGAATGGGCCTTCAACAGCCTGGGCCTCGGGGCTGGCTCACAACTGACTGTGACCCTGGGTAAGCCCTGGCCCCGCCACGCCTCAGTTTCCCCAACCACACCCCAGGACAAGTCTCCCCTCCCCTTCTGGACACTGCAAAGGCCCCAAGACCAGCTCTGCCCAGCGTCCTTCCCTCGGTGCTGGAACCTTCCAGAGAGAACAGCCAAGAGCTTGCAGAACCTGTGTGGCCCATGACTCACTGCTGGCTGCACGTCTGCACTCTCTTGTCACAGAAGTTGAAGCTGGTGCCGAGGCTCGACGGGGCCAAGGGGCACCTGAGAGAGCAGCCTTCGGGCGGGGCTGGGGTGAGTGCTAACACTCCCACGCTGGCTGTGTGCCCTGGGGAGACCCCAGACCCTCCCTCGCCCAGGCTCCCCATCTGTAAGGGGGGTGCAGAGACAGCCTGCACACCCAGGGCTGTGAGGATGGAGGAGAATCCGTCTAAAGCCTCCCATCGCGCCTGGCACCGTGGGGACACTCAGGACACACAGGCATGGCTGCCTTGTCAAGGCCACTGGCCTGAGGGTAGGCTCGCGCCAGAGCTGGGTGTCCACTGGCATCACGAAACCCCAGGGGCGGAGGGCAAAAGGCAGATGGAGGACTTGACAGCGCCCAGACCGCTCCTGGGTGAGAAGTGGAGGCCATGGCTACCAGCATTAAGCAGGGCTGTGTCCCTCGTGCCCCGTGACAGCAGGAAAGAGGGGAGTCGTGAAGGAGGACAGGGAGCATGTGGCAGGTGCGGTCTGCAGGCAGACTGTCCTCCCTTCCCCCCCCTTTCTCACCGAACAGGGGGCACAGATCCTGGCCTCGTGGCACACATTCGCCGACGTCCATGTAATGCACTCTTCTTCTGATTATGTCTTGATGGCGCAGTGAGCACCGCGGCCCTCCCGCATGTGGGGACTGGGGCAGCTCAGTGATGGCTCTCCTCTCCCACCCACCTGGCAGGGCCACCTCTCCCTGAATCGTGTTCTTCGTTCCTTCTTTCTTCTTACATGTCATATCACGTGTACATTATCTATGGAGCTTTGCTTGTTTCTGCGCTGCGTGGGAAAGGATCCCGGTGCGTTGTCTCCGGGCGTGTTCTTCTCCCTGGACCTGGCCTTCCTAAGCGGCCTCGGCACAGGGGCATGGCCTCGGCGCGGAGGCGTGGCTGCGGCTCCACCACGTTTGGAGGTGTGGATCGCTGCTCCCCGCAATCTGGATGAGAGAGGTCCACCGTCCCCCACTCTCAGGATTGTCGGCTTTCGCGTACCTGCCCAGCTGGTGGACGTCCAATGATCTCCCAGCACCTGCATGAGGCTGACCATCCCCTCCCATGCTGACTGGACAAAGGACACTGAAGTGGCTGCTCGCCACCCGTGCCCATTTTTGCATGGGGCTGTGGCTCTTTCTCTCGCTGATTCAGAGTTCTCTATATTTTATGTACTGATCCTGTCAGTTGCAAGTGCTACGAAGCCTCTCCCCAGCGTGTGGCTGCCTTTTCCATTTCTTTAAGGTGGTTTTGATAAACAGATGTTCTGACTGATAAACTTCGAGAACGTGTCTGTCTTTTTCCCTGTGGTTAGAGCCCTTGCTCTTGTTTAGGAATCCCCTGCTCCGGGTCTGACATACTCACTGAGATAGTCTCTACAACCCTTGAGAGCAGAGGGCAGCCCCCATTCTCCTCTGCTGCTGCCAGCGTTGGCGCTTTTCCTTCATGGGAAGAACTTGCCTCTGGGGCAGAGTGCCATGAGGAGAGTCCCCGGCTCCCACTGCTGGCTTCAGGACAGACCACGAGCTCTGAGGGACTCTCCCCCATGGTGCCAACTAGACCTTGGAAAGGACACTTCTTTGGGGTGTCTCACAAGGGGAGAGGGGCCTCGAGGAGCAGCCCAAAACAAATCAAACAAATTTGAGCTAGGCCGCAAATGGCCAGGGTTCCCTTGGTGGCCCAAGTTGGACAGGAGTACCCAGGAGTAGGGGGCCAGTGTGCACCAAAGTCCAAGGGTCTGCAGGACAGAGGAAGTGATGGGCCAGGGGCAGAGCTGACCAGACTATGGTGCCCTCAAGGCCAGGCTAGCCAAGGTGGTCCCTCGTCATGTCGCCAGCAAGACACGTGTGTGGCCCATGAGGATGCAGGCCCTGGACTGGCCTCAGAGGTCAGAGCTGTCTGGAGGTAGAATGGCCTCACCCTGGCCTCACAGGCCAACAGAAGGCAAAGCCCCAAGGAGCAGGTGAATCGACCTCTGACCTTCGGGGGGGGGGCGGGGCGGGGGGGCGGGACCTGTGAGCCCAGCCCCAGGCACAACCAGAGGCAGCACAAAGCGCAGGTGACAAACCCAGGCTTGAGGACTCCCTCCCGCTCAGCAGTGACTCAGTGCAGCCGCCTCGGCTCGCAGACAGACGCGCATCACCACGAAAGCTAAAGCAGAAGGACCACAGGGCAGCCGGCACACAAAGTCACATACTCGAGATGACACCTGGGGTCACAGGGGAGGGTTTCTTAGAGGTGCTGCTACCAACAGCAGACTGTGGCTGGTCCCAACTGGACACACCCGGAACATGGATAGAAGGTGCCAGAAGCTGAGGACCAGCATGCAGACAGCCAGCTTCACCTGTGGTCTGGAGACCGTGACCATATGATGCTAGGACTGTGCCCATTCTCACCAATACTAGCTTGGTGGTGTTCAGGATTAGCGGGGTCCCTGGCCCCACAGAGAAGACCATCTGGGGGTGTCAACAGGCCACGAGGGACGTGTGGCCAGGGCACACCGGGCCCCTTCCCTGTCCCCAGTGCCCCCCATACATGCCATTTTTAGAGCACTCCTCTGTCACGCTGTGCTGTGACTTGGCGTCCACACTCTCTCTCCTCTGCTGGACTGTCACGGTCTCTGGACACATCTCTTCGTGTCTCCGAGCCTCAGTCTCCCGACCCGGGGAAGCTGGGCTGACAATAGCTGCAGCTCTAAGACATGTGAGGAAGACAAACAGGAGGACAGAAACAAAAACACGTGTGCTACAGGTCTGGCAGGGCCCGGCCCTGAGCTCCCACGAAATGTCAGTGATGTTGGCCCTGCTCTGCCCCAAATTTACACAGAGTCCCAGCCCCAGCACCTCAGAATGGGACTGTACGGAGACGGGGCCTTCACAGAGGTGGTTAAGTAAAATGAGGTCACTGGGGTGGGCCCGAACCCAATCTGTCAGTGTGCTTATGGGAAGAGATCAGGACACACACACAGAGGGACGGCCATGTGAGCACACGGGGAGCAGACGGTCTCTACATGCCAAGGAGCCAGCCCTCAGAGGAACCAGCCCTGAGACACCCGGATCTCCAGCATTGAGACAATAAGTGTCTGTTGTTTGAGCTGCCCCATCTGTGTTGTTTGAGCTGCCCCATTTGTCACAGCAGTCCAAGCTGACTGAGACACTGAGTGAGCTGGCTCCATGAACGCACACCAAGGTGGGCACATGCCTGCTTGTGGGGCTCCTCGTACCAACACGACAGGCTCTCCCTCAGCAGGCGTCCTGGTCCCATCACTTCAGTGAGGAGGGGTCTTCTGTGGAGGCCACAGCCTCTCTCTCCCCAGGTACCGTCTGCTTCTCAGCACAGCCACTTTGCTCCCAGCCACAATGTCACACTCACAGCCTGGGGCCGCTGGTCCCCTCTTGACAAGACAGCATGCTTCACTGTGAAAGGGGAGAGAGGGCAGCAGGGGCTTCCTGGGTGCGAGGCTGACTGAAGAGGACAGACTGAAACCCGGGCTCCGAGGCCAGCGCACAGCCACGGAGGTGG
>NW_025802777.1:914269-922855 GCF_021613505.1 Equus quagga | reverse complement strand
GAGGTGGTTCACATTCACGCGTCCGGGTGACCCGCTAGAGAGCAGCTCAGGGCCTTTTCTTTGTCTTCAGCAAAGACCCTCCGTCTCCCTGAGGACAGCCTCTCTCAGAAGAGGGAGAGTGGAGGGTGCAGCAGCCAGTCTCGCTGGGAAGGAGCGAAGCCAAAGGCCGTCCTCAGACAGGGAGGAGACCTGGCCTCACCGTGCTCTCCGTCCAGAACACGCCCAGGTCCACAGGGTCCTGCAGCCAGGCTGAGCAAGGAGAATCCCACGGACCCCGCAGGGGGAATCCCACAGGTGAGAGCAGCACACACTACAGTGCCAGCTCATGCGTGCACACACTCATATGTGCATGTAAACACTGCACACTCACTGTTCCACAGGATTCACTGGAAGCTTTTGAAACATATGATGTCAAGCCCAAGTGACAGTGACTGGGGACTGATGGCTGCTCTCGGGGTGCTGTGACATTGGCAGGCGGCCCAACTCCTCAGAGTCAAGGGGAGGGGCTCTGCTTGTCCTCACTTGGGCTCAAGGACCCTCCCCAGCCCACAGCTGACCCCAAACTGAAGTGCTCGAGTTGATAAAGGGAAGAAGCGAGTCTGAGGAATCCATCCCACCATCCCAGGACCCCAAAGACGGGGCAGCGCCAGGCCTGTGAGCCACAAAGCTAATACAGCTGTTGAAGCTGTCCCCGCTCCCGTGATAACCATGTCTGCTTGTGCTCTTCCACACGGAGCTGCAGGGCCTGGCCCACGAGGGACCGCCCCCAGCTGCGCATGCTCGCCATGAGCCCCCTCCACCCTCGGGCTCGGGGTCGTGCACAGTCACCTTTCATGAAGACCAGACATCATCCTCTCACTGCTGAGTTACCAAAACACGAAGTGTGTCCATGCCCAGGACAAAAGGGTAGACGGTTTCAAGGCCTGTGGTTCTGCAGTCTGGCCCTGGATGGACAGCACTGAAAACCTGGGGGCTCTGAGCTCCCCCACTCCTGTCGCTCGCTGCTCTGGCTTCCCAGCCACTCGTTCAGTGCTCAGACGCAGCGTTGAGCCAGAGAGCCAAGAGGCACCCTTAAGAAATGCAATTTAACCTGGGTTCTCCCGCCTGGTTGCTAATGATCACTTGGGACCATGCCATGATTTTCTCCGTTGAAGTTTCTCACATTGCCGCACTGGGCGAGCAGACGCAGGCACAGATGTGGGAGGAGGAAGCAGCATCTTCTGGGTTTTCTACACTGAGTTATTGCTGTGGCAACTGTTCCCACTGACTCATTTCCTTTCCCCAGCCCCTCTGACAAGGGATAGTGGACTCACTGATTCCACATGCCAACCCACTCCCCAGGGCTAAAGTGCGGCCAGCGTTTGAACCGGCCACCCTGTCATGCTCCCTGAGCTTAGGAAATGTGGGTAGCTGCCGGGAACCCTGAGGGGTGCCGGGAAGCCTAGTCATGCCTTCTTTCTCTCCTTTCCCACCCCCACGCCCTCTCATGGGAGCAGTGCCCCGCAGAAGGGCCCTCCCTCCACCCCACCCGGCCTGCCACTGGCCTCACTGGGGTGGAGCTATAGAGCGCGGCTTTCCAAGTTCCAGGTGGGGCCCCAGCGCTGGCCATGTTGTCTGGCACTAACCTCTCGGGGGAAGTGTCCCATCTCCTTTCCTAGCAAAGCCGGGAACACCCCCTCGTCACCCTGACTACCGCCCATCTGTGTGCTCCAGAGGAGACCCCGGGGAGGAGAGTCCAGCTGGGGTTTGGACAGGAAACCCAGGCTAGGTAAGGAGGCTGGCGGCGACAGCAGTCCTTGAAGGAGACGGGAGGGGGACAGAGCCCCTACGTCCCACTTGACGGTGCACCTATACATGCACGCGCGCACACAGAGCGAAAGTGTGGCCTGCGCCAGCCTGTGGGACCAAGCGCCTGGAACAACTGTAAAGCTCCCACCGCGAGCTCCTCCTGTACGCCCGGCACAGAGACTTGGGGACGGCACGGCCTACCTGCGAGCAACTGTTATTTAAAAAGTCATCCTTCTCAAGCCTTCATCCTTCGTGTCTTCTAGGAAACTCATTGTCATTGCTCATGGGGGGCAGGAGAGGGAGAGACAGCAGCTCTCTTCAAATAGCAGGAAATCTGCCCGTATGGAGGCAGGGAAACTGGTCTCTGCGGCTCCAGGAGACCCAGCCAGGATGGGCACGTGGCAGCTGGACAGAAGGCGATTTCCAGCTCCACGCAGAGGACTTCTTAGTAGTGGGAAGTCTCCAACCTCCCATTGGCCCAGACGCCCCTTCCACCAGCGAGCCTCAGACCCTCAGAGGTGACGTCACACGGAACCCTTCCAGCCTCACATGGTCCCCCCAGCACAGGAGCTTGTCACCTGTCCTGCCTCCCACAGGCTGCTCGCACAGCCACACACCCTCGCTCTAACCGTCCTGGCACACAGCGTCCTGGCCAGCGTGCGTGAGGCACCGAGCTCCTGGCCCCAGGTCAGCAGACCGGATCTGGTTCGTCCCCCATCACTCATGACTTTTGTACGAGCTTCTGCAAGTCCCTGCGCCATCTGAGCCTCAGTTTCCTTTTCTGCAAATTGAAGGTCTGGCCTGGATTAGCGATTCCAAGTCACACTCCACAGAGCAGAGGGCTGGGCTGGGCTGGGCCGGGCTGGGGGCCCTGGGGTTGGGCAGGCCGGGGCAACACTGGGCTAAGCCCAGGGAAACAGGCGTCTTCCTGTGGGTTTCTCAGACCCTTACGTGGCCCGCTGAGAATCTCTGAGAGACACAGGGCTTCTAGGCTCTCTGGGCTGGGCCCGGCCGGTCTGCATCACCAGCTGACACCTGGAGGAAGCTCTTGTTCACAGATCACAGTCTGGGTGGAGACGTGGCCGATGTAGGAGGCACCAAACACAACTTGCTCTGTAGTTCTGAGTTAAGCCCCATGCAGCATCCTGGACACCTCAGGAGGTATCTTTATGAGTGACCGGAGAACAAATCGAGGCCACAGGAACGAGGCAGGAAAAGCCACTTGAAAAGAAAAACTTCAGTCTTCCACGGGCCTTTTTATCAGCCTCCTGCCACTGGCTGTCCATGGGGGATGCTGTGCTACCCTCTTCTAGAAGTTGCAGCGGGGTGGCTGCAAAACACAGGCACAGCAAATGCATGGGGCCCGGGTGAGGTCCCACAGCAGAGAGAGGAACTGGATGGGGAAGCTCACTCTGGGCAACTCGGACTGTCAGCAGCTTGGAATCTTCCTCCCTAAGCTCCCAACTCTGTCCCTGCGATGGCACAAGAAGAGACAGACCCAGACGGGGGAGACTAGAGAGCTGACAGGCAGTGTCCCTAGATGGCAGGAGCCCTGTGATTGAGTGACCTGCCCCACCGGCAGCATTCATTCCTTAGCATCCACTGCGTGTCGCCGTGTGCCGGGCACTGTTCTAGGTGCTGGGAGACAGAGGCAAGGAAGACAGGCATGGCCCCACTCTCACTAGGGAAAATCGAAACTCCAGTACGCAAGGAGAGCCCTGTGGGTGGGTGCAGGAGGCTGCGGGGCTCAGGAGGGAGGGAGCTGGGACATGGGACACAACAGGTAGGATTTGCAAGCCCGATCCAAGTGCCACAGGAAGTCACTGAAGAAGTCTAAGGAGGGGAATGACACGATCTGATTCTGTTTGTAAAGGACCCAGCCGGCTGCCAGGCGGCCAATGCGCTGGGCATGGAGAGGGGACTCTGGTGAGACGGGAGAGACTGAAGGAGACTGAGAAGCCTGCTTTGCCCATGGCGGTGGGCACATTCCTGTGTCCACTGGGCCAGGCTGCAGCACCTGGTACTCAGCTAAACGCCACCCTCAACGGTCCGTGGGGGCAGCAGTTCTTCCCGGTGCGGCCCAGCTGCCCGGGTGTGGCACAGAAGCCCCGGAGCCATTTCATTCCCTAAGGTCCTGCTTTGCCAGGCGAGTGTGACAGTGGGCGAGCTGGCAAGAATTGGGGGTATCTGTAAGGGAGTGATGGTAACGCTGGCCGCAGAGAGGAGTTCTCTAAGAAAGAAAGTGGGGCAAGCTGGGGCAACTGCAGGGATGGTTGCCACCGATGGACAGGAGGTCTGGGTGGGGTACCAGCTGGCCGGGGTGGGGATTCTGGAGCCGCTGAGCTGGAGCGTGAGAAAGGGCAAGCAGCAGGCACCTGAGGGGAGCAACCCCTCATAGGGATGGCACAGCCAAGGGTCTGGGTGACCTGGACGGCAACCAGGACTAGCGCAGGCTGCCCAGAAACCAGCGCTGGATGGCTAAGGCCACAAAAAGAAAGTGGTGAGAAGGGGTGGGGCGCACTCAGAGAGGGCTCCCCAGAGATGGGCTCTATCAAGCCCCATCGTTACCTCCCTGTGGGGTCAGTTCACACGCACGTGCGTACACTCGTGCACACGCACCCACATACATGCACACATGCACATAAGTGCACACAGACACACATGCACACACCCCCACCCAGCACCAGATGCCTCCGCCAGAACCAGACTCCTGGGCGCGGGGCCCTCTGGCCTGTTCAGGGCTCAGCTCTCCACCATGCTCCCCTGAGTCACTCCAGTCTGTGCTGGGCCGTGACCTCAACTCGGGACCCCCAGCAGCCTCCCTCAGCCGCCTCCAGCTCAGAGGCCCTTCCCTGGTCTGCAGGGCCGGGCAGGGCTGAACAAGGGAACATGAGGAGTAGGGGTCGGGGCGCAGGCCCTGAAAGGTTGCAATAACCCTCCCTCGCCAAGTCGGAATGGGTGTGTAATCCCAGATGTGAAACCAGATGCCAGGCCTAAGTAAATGTTTATGCAGACACACACTCAGCCCTCCAAACAGTTTCCCTAGAAGGGATCTAGCCTGCAGGAAAATTCTAGCAACCAGCTTTCTAGGAAGAGCAGGCCTTGGTGATGTTTGTCTCCGGGAGTTGGGGAGGGAGCCAATCTGCAGGAAGGGCAGAGCTCGTGGACAGGCTGGTCAAAGGCAGCTTGACGCTGGAACATCTCACGGCCAGGCGGCAGGCCTGCCCTTGGCGCCCACACTCAGACAGTGTCCCTCTCCTGCCAGAACACTGACCTTCACGCCCGCCCTCTCTGCCCACTGGCCCTAAAAGGCTTGAGGGCCCAACGCCTGTGTCCACCTCAGCCAGGCTCCCACACAGGGCCAGGGCCAAGCCTTGGGTCCCTAATCACCCAGCCTTATCAGCAGAAAAAATGTTGTGCCAAGGAGACTTTTATCAAGAGGGAATGCCTCCGTGGGCCTGCCCTTGTCGCCTCTGCCACGCTAACCCTGTCAGTATGCCGGCCACAGAAGCAGTCAGAGGCTGCCATATGAGAGGCGCAGGGCTGGGGAGCTGGTCCCGGGCAGCCTTTAATTTCTGCAGAGAGAACTCTGTGGAAGGTGACCTCCCTTTCTGGCCTGACCCCCCCAGAAACAACCCCATCCTTCTTTGCAGAGAGTCATCTCATGGCATGGTGACCCACTTCGGCCTGATAATTATCCCCCAAAGTAAGCCTCACGGGAGCAGTCGTCAGCCATCATTATAGACGTGTCTCAGACATTCTAAAAGGCAGGAGGGGAATCGGACCCCAGCAGAAGACCACATATGGAGCCCAGGCCACACACTGAGTCCCCTCGTCTCCTCGACTTCCCTCGGGACATCCTCCCTGCAGAACCTTCTGTCCGCGGGGTAAGCGGCCTCCACTTAAATTCAGCAACATTTACTGGACGTGGTCTCATTTGGTCCAGACACTGGGACCCAAAGGTGGCAGCCTGGTCAGGGAGACAAGATACATACACCACAAGGCCATGCCAGGCCTGCCGAGGCCACAGGGACACCCTGCGGCTCCTGCTTCCCCTCCAAGAAATATCCTGGGTCCACATCCTCTCCCTCTGCTCCGAATCCGCTCTTCCCACCTGACCCCATTCTCGGACTCCTTGGCAGAGCCCTGTGCGTCCCTCAGAGTCCAGCTCAAGTATCACCTCGTCTGTGCACCTTTCGAACCCCCAATCCCTTCTATCATGGCCACGATCTACCGTCCAACTGCCCGATTCAAGCCCCGACCCGCTCTGCCTAGAAATGTAACCCTGGAAAAAGCACTTCACCTCTCAAAACCTCAGTTTCCTCACCTGTCAAACAACAGAACATCTGCCTGGGCGCTTCAGTGACGGACTTACGGGTCTGACCCTGACTTTCAGATCCGAGTCTGCAGGGTCTAGCCCAGGCCCAGAGCGGAGGCCTGATGTCGACTCATCGCATGCAATGACGCCCAGCATTTTGGGGAGCCCCACAGGGGAGGAGGGGATGCAGAGGCAGGCGGCCAAGACACTGGCTTACTCGTCTGTGTGCACGCCTCTGTGCCTCACTCACTCACACTGCGTCCTCTAAGTGTGAGTTACCACACCAAGCTTGGACAACACACACACATGCTTTAGCCTGCACTGGGCTCTTCTGTGTGGTCCTGCCCCTTTCTGTTACACATTCTGACAGCCGAGTGGTGTTCTAAGAATGAAAACCTGTCAAATCATGGAAGGGGGAGGGCCCATGAAAGTCAGTTACTGTGGGAATGCGCTCTCCTCTTCTGGGATAGGGCACCAACCCCGAACCCTACTCTCCCTGCTTTTCATGGGTTTGCTCCAGATGGGGTTTGGGGTCATCCACCAGTGTGGCAAGAGCTTGCTGGTTCTCGCCCTGAGAAGGCTAAGCTGCCCATTGTGAGCTGTGGGACGGTCGGCCCGGCCAGCCAGCAGCAGGTCTGGGACCACGAGAAATGCCTGATGCTTCATACGGTATCTTGTTCAGCCCCTGGAAGGAGGCCGAGCCCTCCTGGCACAGGAACAGAGGTTCCTTCTGTGACGAAGGCTGCCTCCCCGAACAGGGCAAAGTGGAGCCCAGACCAAGATGTTCCAGAAGGACTTGGAAAAGAGGAAGTGTGTGCTGAGTAGGGCAGGGGTGCAGATTACAGGGAAGAGAAGCCGTCCGGCTGTCTGAAGTGCCGATTGTGCAAGCCCCTCGGTGCCGCCGGCCTGTCGTCTTTGGGCCCGGGGATTCACGTTGGCGCAGACGCGAGTCCTGGCACAGAGTCAGTGTGACTAATCGCGGGACAAACAGGAAGGCTTTTCACCTGCCCAGCACGGTCAGGGTTTCCTACGAGACGATAGCATCAAGAGCCCCAGAGAGTACAGGCAGTTTTGTTCCCTGCTTTGAGTCTCTCGTGCTGATGACGTCAACTGGCATAAGGCAGTGCCCCATCTGGACGGGCGGGGGTTGGGGGGGGGCTGGTCAGCAGGCATCTGGGCCTCTAAGACAGGGACCCCGCATCCAGAGCCTGGGCCTCCGGCTGAGGACCTGCTCTGTTCATTTCCCTCAAGACTCCTGCTCCTCTGACCTTAAGACAGGGCTTTTCTCCTGGTAACTTCCAGGAATGGGATTTTTTTCCAGCACAGCAGGGGAAACAAGATTAAGAAAGGGGCTTGAGGTCATAAGACAGCCGGGAGCAAAGCTGGCAGCAGAGGGGTTCTGCCTCAGGCCGGCCTTCGGCCCAGCATCCCAGTCACTTGGTTGCTGGTTTTTAAGGGGAAATGCAAACCTGACTGACTTAAGCTGGCCTCAGACGACCAAGGAGGTTCAGGTTTATCTGGCAGGGCTCAGAGACAGCCTGTCCTCTGTCATGGCCTCCTTAGGCCTGACCAATTGTCTGAGCACAGGTATACTTGGTCTACAGCCAAAAACGGATAAACATTCCCAGAAATGTGGGATGTAAACATCTTCAGTGTCAACACTTCAACAGGGTGAACGCACCTCCTGGGCCCATCGGGAGTCCTGAGGCCACAGGCCTTTCTGCGAGCACACAACCCCAGTCCCCATCAAACACGTGGACACAGAGAGGAGGACACAGGAGGAGAAACGTCCACTCTCAACCTTAGTCCGTCCTCCCGGGCAGAGGGCCACATCTGATAGAAAACACTAACCCTGCGGTGACTGGTTCATCAGTCAAGACACGGACTGCAGGGCAGCCCCCTGCCAGGTGCTCGGTGCTTGGCATAAGGCAGTACCCCATCTGGACGGGCGGGGGTTGGGAGGGGCTGGTCAGCAGGCATCTGGGCCTCTAAGACAGTGGCTCTTAGCTATTGCCGAGTCATGGAGCACTTTGACAAGCCGATGAACATCTCCACACAAAACCGCGTGTAAGCACATATGTGCTGTTTCCTGTACAATTTCTGGGAGTTTGTGGGGACCTCTCTTCCCCCACCATGAGTAACTGGTAAGGACCCCTTGCCGTGGATGTGAGAGTCACACTTGTTGAATTCATGTGGCCTGGTGCAGTGCCAGGCATGGGAAGCATTAAGTGTCATGATTTCCGTGAGACAGTAGGGCCTCCCACATTAACGTCAGCCCTGTAGCTGGACACAAAGCATTTGGTTTCTTGGTGGCAGACAGGGCCTGTGTCCAGTTTGCCCCAGCTCAGTCCTCACAGCCACTTTCTGCGGGTGAGGGGATGAGCCCAGAGACGTTCAGCTGCTGCCCTGTGTCGACGAAAATAATCCATAACCAATCTATAAATGAAAATTTGGGTGAGTTTATTCTGAGCTGTAATCTG
>NW_025802777.1:719609-914259 GCF_021613505.1 Equus quagga | reverse complement strand
CAGATTACAGCTCAGAATAAACTCACCCAAATTTTCATTTATAGATTGGTTATGGATTATTTTCGTCGACACAGGGCAGCAGCTGAACGTCTCTGGGCTCATCCCCTCACCCGCAGAAAGTGGCTGTGAGGACTGAGCTGGGGCAAACTGGACACAGGCCCTGTCTGCCACCAAGAAACCAAATGCTTTGTGTCCAGCTACAGGGCTGACGTTAATGTGGGAGGCCCTACTGTCTCACGGAAATCATGACACTTAATGCTTCCCATGCCTGGCACTGCACCAGGCCACATGAATTCAACAAGTGTGACTCTCACATCCACGGCAAGGGGTCCTTACCAGTTACTCATGGTGGGGGAAGAGAGGTCCCCACAAACTCCCAGAAATTGTACAGGAAACAGCACATATGTGCTTACACGCGGTTTTGTGTGGAGATGTTCATCGGCTTGTCAAAGTGCTCCATGACTCGGCAATAGCTAAGAGCCACTGTTCTAAGGGTCTGCAGTCAAGCAGACACAGGGACAACTGAAAGAGAGCTGATGGTGCAAGTGACTGACAGCAGGGCACAGACCACGTGGGGCTGGCAGTGAGCAGGCGCTCTCCTCCATCCTGGCAGGGCCGTGTCACCTCTGCATCACCCGGGCCCTGCGCGACAACACGTGCATGGCAGGTAAGCAGGCACTGGCTCCCACGAGAACAGGGACTTCGGACTTCAGTGTGACGAGTCCGAGGACTGCTTGCTGGGAGCCACAGAAGCTGGCCTGGGACGCCCAGAGAGAGCGAAGGCTTCACCCTGGGGAAGTGCATTTGGACACAAACTCCTTGGTCACCGGTTTTGGTATCTCAGACTCCTGCCACTTAAGTGGTGGGGGCTGGCAGAGGATCACTCAGCTAAAGACAGAGGGCATGGTCAGCTAACGATCTTAAAAACAGAATTGGCTTTTTTACATTTTAGAATGCAAATCAGATGTTGCTCCTGCCCATTGCTCTCCAACGATCTGCCATCGTGACACAGCAAGCCACAAAGTCTTCCTGTGGCCTGCACACTCCCTGCTGTCTTCAAACGTGCCCCAAACAGGTGCTTTGGGCCCTTTGCACCCACTCTTCCTGCTTCCTGAACTCTCTCCCAGAGATTCAAGAGTAAGAGTTTGCATAAAACCATTTATTCTGAAAAGTTGAGCTACATATATGCCTTCAATTAAAAAATGCAATAAACTATACGACCCGGAGTCATCTTTTCTGACAGTCATTTTGTGGTAGGTAAGTTCTAAGAACATTAAATACACATTCATAGTGGGAAAGCAGCAGCCGAGGGAGCTCCATTGGGAACAACTTAAAACCCTTACGGTAAAGGCTCTTCATGAAACAAACCAAATATTTTAAAAGTATGATGAGCATAAGCCAAATGACAATCACAAAATTCAACAAATGGTGCTGGGAAAACTGGATATCCACATGCAAAAAACATGAGGTCGGACTCTTACCACATACAAAAATTAACTCAAAATAGACCGAAGACCTAAACTGAAGAGATAAAACTATAAACTCTTAGTTCTGAGAAAACATGGGGGAATCTCCATGACCCCGAACTTGGCAATGATTTCTTGGATATGACATTAAAAGCACAGGCAACAAAAGAAAAAACAGATCAAGTTGGACTACATCAAAATTAAAAACTCTTGTACGTCAAAGAACACTATCAACAGAATGAAAAGACGACACACAGAACAGGAGCAAATATTTGCAAATCATATATCTGACAAGGGATTAATATCCAGAATGTATAAAGAACACCTGGAACTCAGCAACAAAAAGCAAATAACCAGGGCTGGCCTGGTGGTATGGTGGTTAAGTTTGCATGCTCCGCTTCGGCAGCTGGGGGTGTGCAGGTTCAAATTCTGGGCACAGACCTACACACCACTTACCAAGCCATGCTGTGGTGGTGGCCCACATACAAAATGGAGGAAGACTGGCACAAATGTTAGCTCAGGGGCAATTTTCTTCACCAAAAAAAAAAGAAGAAGAAGAGCAAACAAGCCAGTGCAAAAATGGGCAAAGAACTTGAATAGACATTTCTCCAAAGAAGATACACAAATGGCCAATAAGTACATGAAAAAACGCTCAGGGGCCGGCCCAGTGGCACAGCGGTTAAGTGTGCACATTCCGCTTTGGCAGCCTGGGGTTCACCGGTTCGGATCCCGGTGCACACACGGCACTGCTTGGCAAGCCATGCTGTGGTGGGCGTCCCACACATAAAGTAGAGGAAGATGGGCACGGATGTTAGCTCAGGGTCAGTCTTCCTCAAAAGTACCCAAATAAATAAAAATAAAAATAAATTTTTAAAAAAATGCTCAATATCATTGTCATTAGGGTTTTGATTAGGGAATCAAAATCACAATAAGATACCACTCCACATCCATTAGGATGGCTATAATAAAAAAAAGACAATAACAAGTGTTGGCAAGGATGTGGAGAAACTGGCATCCTCGTGCACTGCTACCAGTGGGAATGTAAAATGGTGCAGCTGTTGGAAAATAGGAGGAAGTTCCTCTAATAGTTAAACACAGAGTTACCATATGATACAGCAATTTCACGTTTACATATACACCCAAAAGACTTGAAAGCAGTGACTCAACCAGATACTTGTACATCAATATTCACTGCAGCATTATCCCTGATGGCCAAAAGCTGGAAACAACCCGTGTCCATCAACAGAGGAACCGATAAACAAAGTGTGGGTTCACAGATACAATGGAGTATCATACAGCCATATGAGGACTAAAGTTCTGACACCTGCAACAACGTGGATGAACCTTGAAGGCATTATGTTGAGTGAAATAAGCCAGACCCAAAAGCACAAATATTTTGATTCTACTTACGTGAGGTGCGTGGAGTAGTCAAATTCAGAGACGGAAGTAGAACAGAGGATAGCAGCAACTAGGGGGAGGGCAGTTGGGAATGAGGAGTTACTGTTTAATGGCTACGCATTTTCTGTTTGGTGCGATAAAACCTCCTGGAAATGGATAGTGGTGACGGTTACACAGCACTGTGAATGTACAATGCCTCTGAATTCTACACTTAAAAATGGTTGTAAATTTTACCACAATTAAAAAAAAACTTGAAGAATTACAAACAACAGACACTAAGAGTCTTCATTTTATAACACGACTAACACATTCAAAGGACTCCGTATTCCACATCTTACTCTACATTTGGAGACAAATTTAAATGCGCACACTCTCAGAGCAGAGAGACAGCCGTGGTCCTTAAGACGAGTCCCTGTGAAGATGGAGGCGTACCAGTTGTCTTTTGCCACCCCCACCTGAGCCTGGACTGGAAATGTACCCCAAGACCTTTGAACGGGCTCATTCGCTCCACCGTCTGAGCTGGCACACCCTCTCTAGAATGCTGAATCCTAGACTGTGTCCCACACTCTATCAGGGTCTATGCGCGAGATCATACACTGGTTAGAGAAGTCCTTAAAAGGCAGTCTAAACTTCTACATCACAGAAGGAAATAGAGCAAACTTCAACGTCAGGACTTCTCAGAAATCAGTAAGTCTACAAAACTATTTATCAACCTTTTCCATTCTTATTAATGTCATGGCAATGTAGCAAATGGCAGGTTTGGTAGAATCCGTGTAATGGGCACATTCACAACTTTTATTAAAACCCCTCCTTGCCCATGGTCTGACTTCCAGCCTTGGGCTGATTTTCTTCAAGTCTCAGACTTGTACGGCTATGCTTGGAACTCTAATTAAATTTAAAATCTTCTGGAATAAGTGAAAGCCAAGGGGCTATATAAACATCTGGGATGAGAAGAAGCCCTTACAGCATGAAGCTCATCCCAATTCACGCCATGAGCAACACAGGGCATCCAAAGCCGGCCACAAAGTTCTGCTTGACCTGCATCCTAACGAGGATCTGCTTCCTTGGGACTTCACAGAAAAGAGATGGGACCTGGCCTGGCAGGTTTCCTGCCTTTACATATAAACTGACGGCACTACGGAGAAAAAGAGTTCCTTAACTTAATAAATGTAAGAGGAACTCTTTAAAAATTAAATTTAAAAAAATATGTACCATTTTACTGCTTGTGTTTCTGATTTTAAAATTCATAAGTGACCTCAAATGCTGCCAAGTACATGCTTTTACATATACTTTTTAAACTGAGTTTTCTTTGGATCTCTCAATGCAAAAAAATTAAAGAACCCATGTTTTCCTCTTGACCTTCATATGAAGAGGAGAAACATTAGAAAGACTGGTCTCTCCTTAGAATTGGCCTTCAGCACTTTTCCTGTGATACACTTTCAAAACACGCATTGGTCATGTTTCTTCCTGAAGGAGTTTTTATAAGAACTCTTGTTATCCTTAGCATTTCAAAATTAGGAGAAAACAACTTATCCTTCTTAATCACATCCATCTACTAATTAGCTAAACTAGGCAACATTCACAGGCTTGGCCCAGTCTCATATCTCTCTACATATCACTGATCCCATCTTTGGCAGGAAAAACCCCTGCATTTCTAGAGGCAGCACAAACTAATTACAGTAGCTATTTCCCGTTACCTTATCAAACAAATAACCAAAAAGAAAACATCAGGCTAGAAAAAGTACAAAAACACATCCTCAATTTTATTAGCGAATAATCAGGACCTATGGAAGCACACAGCACAGACGGACCAACTTCTGCCTCCCTGAATTTTAAAGTGCCTTTTACAACATTGCTCTGCTCTGGTAACTGGTGTTGCACAATGTGTTGGCTCATGAAATCCAAGCAACTGTGCATTCCCCTAAGCTCCTTCATTCGGCCTCAGCCATAAACTGCACATAAAAACCTACTTAACAGAAACATGAAGTCACTCGAAAATGTCAAACACAGCAGAAACAGTTCATAAGTCCCCTGGAAGGGCAGGCCTGCATTTGTTCCCGCTCTTACAGGACGCCCGGAGTCCAAGGACCCGCAGCATCTCACGGGGGGAAGCAGCATAGAAGAAAGGAGGGAACACGTTCCCTCACGTGACTTTAAGGAGTGACTGAGGCGGAACTCCCGCCCTCACACGTCGTGCTATCTGTGAGAAGTGAAGTGTCTCCTCCTTTGTTCTCTGCAGCAGGCTGGGTGAAGATGAGAAGGAGATATGTGGTGAGGGGACCCTGGACACACCGTGTACATCATGTAAGGAAGTTCAACCAAATGCATGCGCTCCAATCCAGGAGCATCTTTCCATGTTATCTGTGATACAAAATCTGAACTTCTGAGTTTACAGCCAAAGGACCCAGAAGAACGGAACGAGTTTTTCTACAAACCAAGCATATGCACTGTAACAGCCAACTTCCTAGTATCAAGTTTACGATATGTCTAAAACAATAGTTGTTGCACATCAATGACTCTTCTGACTTCCTTTATTCAAAAATAAAAGAGCCACAAAAATAAAGAACTAAAATGTCCAATGTCATCTGAAATAGCAGGTTCACCAAAAGGTTTAAAGGTACATCTGCATTTGGGGGCACTCATTATAATTACTAGAGAGAGAATGAATCACTTGTCAAAGAAGCGCGTCTCAGGAAAATGCTGACCAACAGAGGAGATGGTTATTTAATCTCCCATTCTTACGGGGGAAGTCTCCGGAGCAGCAGGAGCCGCTCTCAGAAGGCCCTCTTCCAGGTACAGCTGACACGGGCCTTTCTGGAAGGAAGGAGTCTCTCTCAGGCTCCCCTTTGGCAAGATTAACCAACCACCCAAAGTACGTTCACTTCCAGGACGAAGTGAGGGAGGTACATATCAATTCAGGCCCATCTCTAGGCAATCACATTTTGCCATCTATAACATATGGCACACGGTGACGGTTTCAGAATACACAGTGGGGACCTGGGGAAGGGGAAGGGACACGCCAAGTGCCCCTACACATCATGCTGCAGAGCACGGAGGTCTTCCAGGAGCTCCTGGGCCACAGTCTGCAGGTGGGGGTTGCGGCTCTTGGACATGGCCACGATGCGCTGCAGGGGCAGGGAGCTCCGGAACTCGGAGGCGGACTTCGAGAAGACTTCTGGTTCCAGAACCACAGACTGGACAAGTCGCAATACATGGAGACACACCTCTGCGTCTGGATCTGGGGGAAGAGGTAATGCTTCTGGTTAGAACAGCCTTCCACACGAATCCTGGGGCAGAATCTGGCCCTCAGGGGTGCTTGCCCTCTCTGAACGACAGGTTTGACAGTTTAGAACACTATGAGCTGACGCAGAAACAGCATCACTTCGCGATGTAAAAGCTGAGCTCATAAGAACAGCATGACAAAACTCAACTGTCAACTATTTAGTAACATCCTGTCTTCAAAACTTACTCAGAATCATGTAATTTTAAAATGCTGAACTAAAAATATGAGGGCTTTTCATGCTGTTTGTTCTAATTCTGTCCACTTATCAGATTGTTTTAAAAGGTATTACTTCATTTTCACTCCAAGTGCAGCAAACCCCTCAGAGCCTACATACAGATAGGGCCTCTATTCAGGGGAACTGAGTCCCACAAAGTCACAGGCTGCAATGTTCACAGGGTATTCCATTTTGTTCCATGCGAATGCTCCTTGCAGCTCCAGCACCTGGTAGCCCTGCCTATACTGTAGCAGCCACTTAAAACAGCTAGGCTGAAACGAGAGCCCAACACAGTTATGACCCTTAACCAGGATGGACCCAACTCCCCTTACCAGTTCTTCCTCCTGGGAGTCTTTAACATGCCATTAATTCACTTCTTAATTGCATATTGTCATTGGAACCAGACTCCAAATCAGTACCTCTTTCTTAGCACTACACTTAAAAAACCCTTTAGGAAGTAAGTGGATTGAAAGAGTGGACTGAACAAACCCTCCGTGGGAACCGCCGCCCAGAGCCTACCCGGGGGAGGCAGGGCCTTCCTGGGCCCAGACCATCAGCCTCTTCCTGCTTTAGGGGAGGGGAAGGAAACTGCCTCTAGCACAACACCTGCCAAAGACACAGGGCAGAGTGTGGCTGCCACAGGAGCGGGACAGCATCACTGGGAAGGCCCACCACCCAGACACAGGAGACAGGAGCTAAGCCAAAACAACAGAGAACTCCCCTCTGTCCTCCACTAGCAGCCCAGCAAACACCCAGAGGCCAGAAGAGCAGTCCACAGCTGGGGAAGGAACACAGGACAGAAGGAGACTCCTCTGAGGCACAGAGCCAAAGGGAAGGCCAACAGTGGAGGGTGGAGCAGGACCTGAGGAAGACACTCTGGCAGCTCAGCCCCCACCCTCAGCACAAGGAAAGGGGAGAAATTTGAAGTCAGCGGTGCATGAAGGTAACCACAGCAACAACAAAACCCTAACCCAGCTCAGCCCCTGACACTAACAGCTCAGCAGAACAAGAGGTATGGCTGTTTCTAGGAGTAAACACTACCTACCTCGTTTTCGAGTACACAGGTTGGTCAACCATGGCCCAGGGGCCAAATGCAACCCATGCCCTGTTTCTGCACAGGCTATGAATTAAGAGCGGTTTTATATTTTAAAGGGCTGTTTAAAAAGAAAAAAATAGAAAAATAATATGCAACAGAAACCATGATGTGGCCCTCAAAGTCCAAAGTATTTACTATCTGGCCCATTACAGGGAAAGTTTGCTGACCTCTGCTCCACTGCCTCCAACACAATGTCCAACATTCAATCAGAAATTACAATGACACAGCAAGGAAAATGAAAGGCCCATAGTGAAGTGATCCAGCACAACCAGAAGGACTTACAGCTAGAATATTCAACCCTGTACTGGGGGGCTTTGGCAAGGGAGGAGAAGAAGAAGGGGGAAAAAAGAGACTGGAAACAGATGTTAGCTCAGGTGCCAATCTTCAAAAAAAAATCGAGGAACAAATCAATAAAATAAAAAGCTGACCCCTTTTAAAAAATCTATAAAGTTGATAAAACTCTAGCCAGATTAAACAAAGAGAATAGAGAGAGAGAAGACAGACACAAATTACGAATATCAAGAATGAAAGAGGAAACATCACTATAGATCCTACAGATATTAAAGGAATAATAAGACAATATTGCCAACAACTTTGTGCCCATAAATTTTACAACTTGAATGGAATGGATCAAATTCCTTGAAAGACATAATCACAAAAATTCACTAAAAAAAAAAATATATATATA
The DNA here is from genome assembly GCF_021613505.1 of Equus quagga. NCBI lineage: Eukaryota > Metazoa > Chordata > Mammalia > Perissodactyla > Equidae > Equus > Equus quagga. The sequence goes on along the minus strand of NW_025802777.1, from coordinate 906,114 downwards.
TATATACACATACATATATATATACATACAAATACATGACAAACATACATATATACAAACATGGCAAACCCTATCAAACATTTAAAGAAGAAATAATGGTAATTCTACACAAGTCTTCCAAAAACAGAAAAGGAGGGAATAAGTCTCAACTTTTTTTTATGAGTCCAGGATTACCCTAATACCAAACTAGGCAAGATATTAAAAGAAAAGGCCAATATCTCTTATAAATATAGACAGAAAAATCCTAAACAAATTGTTAGCAAGTTGAATCCAGTAATATACAGAAAGGATAATACTTCATAAACAACAGATATCTACTGTAGAACGCAGGGTTGGGTCAACATTTGTAAATCAATTAATGTTGCTTACCATGACAATGGACTAAAGAAGAAAAACTAAATGATCACCTTAATATATGCAGAAAAAGCCTTTGACAAAATTCAACACTCATTCATAATAAAAACTATCAGCAAACTGGAAAAAGGAACATCTTGAACTTGATAAAGGGCATCTACAAAAAACATGCAGCTAATGTTGTTCTTAATGGTACAAGACTGAATGCCTCTCCCCTAAGATCAGGTACAAGGCAAGGCTGTCCATTTTCACCACTCCTACTCAAAATCATACTGGAGATCCTAACCCAAGGCAAGAAAAAGAAATGGAAGGTTTATAGTTTGGAAAGGAAGAGATTAAACTGTTCCTATTTGCAGAAGATATGCTGTCTACAGAGAAAATCCCAAAGAATCTACAACCAAGCTACTAGAAGTAACTGAGTTGAGCAAGGTCACAGGATACAAGGTGAACATACAAAGATCAACTGTATCCTTATATTATTGATAAATTGGAAATGAAATTTTTCAAAGACTATCATTTATAATAGCACCAAAACCATGAAACATTTAGATATAAATCTTTACAAAATACGTGCAAGATTTCTAAGCTGAAAAGCCACAAAACACTGACATAAGAAATCAAAGACAACTTAAATGGAGAGACACAGTATGTTTATGGATGAGAGGACCCAATATTGTTAAGATGGCAAATCTCCCCAAATTTATCTATATATTCAATGCAATCTGAATCAAAATCCCAGTAGGATTTTTTGTAAAAATCAACAAGCTGATTCTCAAATTTATTTAAAAAAGCAAAGGAATTAGGACAGCCAAAATAATTTACAAAAAGAAAAACACTGGAGGACTCAGAGTACTAGATTTCAAGATTTACAGTTATCAAGACAACGTGGTAGTAGTGAAGGGACAGACACAGCAATAAATGAAACAGAATGAGAGAACCCAGAAACAGACCACAGCATGGTTAAGTCTCAAAAGAAGTATAAATGCAATTCAATCAAGGAAGAACAGCCTTTTCAACAAACAGTGCTAGAAAAATTGAACACCCACATGGAAAGCAAAGAACTTCAATCCATACAAAAATTACAGAAAAGTTGATAATAGATCTAAATGTAAAAAACAAAACTATAAAACTTCTAGAAGAAAACAAGCGAAAATCTTTGCAACCTTGAGTTAGGTAAAGATTTCTTAGGTATAAGGCCAAAAGCACAATCCACGTGAGAAAAAAATTGATAAACTATATCAAAATTAAAAGAATCTCCTCTTCAAAAGATACAGTTAGGAAATGAAAAGACAACCCACTGGACTGGGAGAAAATATTTGCAAAACACCTATCTGATTAAAAGAAACCCTGAATCCAGAATGTAAACAGATCTCTGAAAACTCAATAATAACAAAACAAACAACCCAATAAAAACAGGCAAAATAATTGAAAAGACACATCTTTTCGTGTGCTTTCTTGCCGTTTGTATATCTGCTTTGGTTAAGTGTTTTTCAAACAAAATATTATCCAATTTAATGAGAAACTTATTTCTGTGACCATAATTCTTCACATTATATTTTATGTTTCAAATGACTTCACACAATTCCTAATTGAGAACAGGTAATAATGACCTCTTCAAATTCTTCACAACCAAAATGATGCTATCTGTTCACATATGCAGGTGATAAACCATTGTACTAACTGTCTATCACTGTACAACCATCCAAAATGTATAAGAGTTGAAATTATATTTAAAGGATCCAACAGATCTTCCTTTTCATTTGCTGATAAAATTTTTGATAATGCCAATGGACTTCAAATGTAATCAAGGTTTCCTGTCAGGCACTTCCCGACTGTGGTGAAAGTCTCAGGACACACGCTCACATGCACTCCTCCCTCCTACAGGCTCGCCAGCCACCTCGGAGCACCCACCTCTGTGGATTCTGGACCATAGCCCAGGCCACGTCAGCCATGTCTTAGGCTGTGCACAATGCTCCTTGGGCACCCAGGAACATGGATTTGTCCAGCAGCTCCATGAGCCTTGAGCTTACACACTTCAAAGAAGAGGGAAGAAGGCAAGGAAATCATACTCCTTGACCCCAAATTGGCCTCCAGTTACTGCCCAGTTTTTGCTTCCCTTCCCAGAGACTCTGCCTGAAGGATGTGGCTGTCGTTGCGGCCACTGCTTCGCCTCACATAGCTTCCTTCAGCCTGACTCATGCTGCGATCACCTCCCCCTCCCTGAGACTGCTTCTCTCAAGGTCACCAATGACCTCCATGTTGTCACTGTTCCACTCTCATCTCAACTGACCTCTCTGGCCACAGCTGACCATGCCCTCCTCCTCGACATACTTTCTTTTCTTGGTTTCCCAAAGCAGTCCCCCTCCACCAGATCCTCTTCCTTATAACTGGCCTCTAGACGTTTGAGTCCTCCAGGGCTCCGTCCTGGGCTTCCCTCTGCACTTACTCTCCCTAGGTGACCCCTCACCCACTCCCATGGCTTCAAATTCCACATATCTGCTGATGACTCTCCAATCCACTTCCAACACACCCTAAATCCATAACTACCACCCAAGCTAAGCTATCTTGTCTCACCTAGACTACAGTAATCACCTTCTCAGTGGCTTTCTTATTTAGTACTTCCATTCTCTCCTCTTCCCATCCCTATCCATCTTCCACACTGCAGTCAGAATGAAACCTTGTAAATGGAAATCAGATTATGTCACCTCCCTGCTCTCCAGCAGATCCTCACTGCATCCAGGATGAAATCCCAGGTCCTTGACCAAGCCCCATCTGACCTTGCCCAGCCTGCGTCCCCAGGCTCATGGGACATCACTCGCCCCTCCTCACCATGAACCAGTAACATCGGCCTGCTCTGTTTCCCAAATATGCTTAGTCCTTTTGTCCTAGATGTCTACTCTGCCCAGAATGCTCTTCCTCTAATCACCAAACACTTTGATCCTTCCAAATCTCAGCTTAGCAGTCTTAACATGTAAAGAGCTTGGAAATTGTCAGTCCCATCCTTACAACAAGAAAAGGAGAACAAACTAAAAATCAAATATTTTCTTGGACCTATCATTGAACTGAGGTTTCAGGTAATGGCCACACTAAATTCTAGAGAAAGAGGTAAATCCAGAGAGTCACAGCCAAGATCAGCTTCCCTGGAACAGAAGTCACTAGAGCCATAAACTAATAGAACACATAAATGATCATTTTGACAAATTGTTGAAAGCTGGGCGTGGCCTACTATGAACGTAAGAAACTCCTGGGGGTTCAGTCTAGGGGGGCCCCACAGTTGAGTTTGACTTCCCAGAGCCCCATCAGGTTCTCACACAGCTCCGGTAGGGGATAGAAAGATCATGCAATACAGCCAGGGTGCTTCCGACAACAAAGGGAATTTCTCCAGGAGAAAAGACTTTACCAAAGCCTTATCCCACCCAAGGAGAAGGGTATTCTCCCACTTTGGCCCTTCTTCTGTTCCTGACTCACCTAAGGAGGGGAGAGGGCTAAGAAACACTTGTGAGGGTTAGAGCCCAGAGACACAGGCCACCACAAGACCGAGATTTAATCATAAGATGACAGAACACTTGCCCTCCTCTCACACACCTTAACTCATACTAACAGGGATCACCAGACATGGCACACACAGCAGGAACTATAAACACAGAGGATTACAGCTGGGAGACTGCAAGATGCAGGCTCCATCTAAGGTGGGTTGTCAGGGAAACTCAGAGGCAACAGGTGAGAAAGCGCAAGGACGACAGAGGAATATGAAGCCTCTGGAACCTATATTCAACACTGCCCAACCCCTGCCAGACTAACATAACACCTCACACTGACGCCTGTTTATCTCAGTTCCTGTTACCCAATAAATAATACCTAGCCTTCAACCAAAAATTACAACGCATGCTAAAAGGAAAGAAATGAAGTCTGAAGAGACCAATCAAGCATCAGAACTAGACTCAGATAAGACAGAGATGTTGGAATTATCAGACAGGGAATTTAACATACCTGTGGTCAGCATGCTAAGGGCTCTGCCTTAGCTCGGCTGCCGTAACAAATGCCACAGACCGGGGAGTTTGCACAACAGGCAGTTATTTTCTCATAGTGCTGGAGGCTGGAGGTTCAAGATCACGGGGTCAGCAGGGTTGGCTCCCCTGAGGCCTCTCTCCTCGTGTGCAGATGGCCTGCTCTCTGTGTTCACACATCCCTAGCATCTGTGTGTCCTAATCTCTTCTTGCAAGGACACCTGTCAGACTGGATTAGGATCCAACCTAACGGCCTCATTTTTACTTAATTATCTCATTAAAGGCCCCATTTCCAAATACAGTCACATTCGGAGACACTCAGGGTTAGGGCTTTAACATATGAATTTTCAACAATTCAGCCCATAACAGGCTCTAATGGAAGAAGTGTACAACATGCAAGAACAGAAGGGTAATGAAAACAGAGAGGTGGAAAGTCTACAAAATAATCAAATTTCAGCTTAAATATCATCTCCTCAGAGAGCTCGTCCCTTCCCACCCAGTGTAAAGTTACTACCCACTCACTCTGTCACCCATCACCCTATTTAAATTCTCTGCATACCATTTATTCTATGAAGTTATCTTCGCTCCTCCCCAACTAGACTCAAAGTGGTACCAAACCTTAATCTCAAGTTTGTGTGTCTGATAAGCAGTGAGCCCATCACTGAGACATCAGTGCTTGGAGAAGGAGAAAGGTTTATTCTAATGGCCAAGACAAGAAGGCAGGAGGATGGGTTTTCTGAAATCCGCCTTAACAGAGAAGAAAGCAGGGGCTTTTACAGAGCTAGGGGCTTGGCAGGAGGAGTTTGGAGAAACAAAGGAGTAATCTTCGTTTCTTTCACTCCAGATCAGCCCTTGGGCAATCTGACTTCTGGTGTCAACAGAAGCTGGGCACTGCTTATTTGGTGACGTTAACTTCCTTGAAGGTATTCTTTTTCTTCTGTAAAACAAGCTCACAAATCCTCGTGACCCTTGAGTCACCTCTCAGGTTAAACAAGAAAACAGCAAGTTGACAAGATTAATTTCTTTTCATCTATGTCTGTCTTGGGAACAAGGTCAAAAGGTAATCATGTTCTTATTGAGCATTTACAGTAATCCTCAGGTACTAGGCTTCAAAAGCTTCAGGAAAGCAACGACCTTGTCTGTCTTGCTCATCATTCCATCCCCAATACAATAAGTATTTGCTGAACGACTTAAAAGATTGTATTTTATGTGGCTAAGGTTGACGTAATACAAATTATAAGGACATTTCAGAACAAACAAAATAATTAGGCAAGCTGAAGAGACAGCTATGAAGCCCTCAAAAGAGGGTAAAATAAAACGAGCCACTGGAAGTCATAAATGAGACAAATGTAGTTAAGGATGCAGCCACCGGGAATAACTTCATGATGATGTCACCAGAAGGAAACACGGTCAGCTCAGTGACAGCATTTGAAGAGAATACAGACGAAGGGAAGGCAAATGGCTGATGCACCCAAACTGCACAAGCAGGAGATAACACAGAACTCGGGTCTGTTTGGGCCACAGATTAGCAAATTCTGAGTGATAACTATACAATTTCTCTTTTAAATTAATCATGGAAAAACTTATTATTTGAGACTGAAAAGATTCCAATAGATGGCTCAATTATGAGTTTGGAAATGGGTGTAGCAACTTGAATGAGAAAAGGCATTCACCTGCCCCAACACAGGGATGACACAGGTGTTACAATTATCTGGGGAGGGTTTTTCAGCAGTCATAAAAAAGGTTCTTCAATGAGCAACCATAACCTCCTGGAAACAAATGAAAAAACTTCAAGTCTCAGCAAAGAGAAGATACAAAGAAGAACAAAATGAAATGTTAGAACTGAAAAATATAGTAACTGAAATGAAAAACTTGGTGGAGAAGAATGGAGGGGCCAGAGCAAACAATCAGTGAACTGGACAATGGGACAAGAGAAATTACCCAATCTGAATGACAGAAAATAGACTGAAAAAGAAAATGAACAGAGCTTCTGGGTCCAGTGGAACCATAACAAAGATCTAACATTCATGTCATTGCAGTTCTGGAAAGAGACAGAAAGTTGGCAGGGCTGGAAAATACTCTAAGAAATAATGGCTGAAATTTTACGCTCTTTGGCAAGACAGAAACATACAGATCCAACAAGCTGAGCAAAAGCCAAGTGGGATAGACCTCAAGAAATCTACACCAAGACACATTACAGCCAAACTTCTGAAAACTAAATACAAAGAAAAAAATCTTAAAAGCAGCAAGAGAGAAATGACACCTCACTTATGGGAGAAAAATAATTCAACAATACTGGATTTCTCATCAGAAACCATGGAGGCCAGAAGGAAGTGGCACAACATTTTCCATGTGTTCAAAGAAAAGAACTGGCAACCCAGAATCCTACACCCAGGGAAAATGTCCTTCAGAAATGAAGGGGAGTTCAAAACATTGACAGATGAAGAAAAACTAAGAGAATCTGTTGCCAGCAGATCTACACTAAAAGAATGGCTGGACTACACAAAAACCTGCACAGAAATGTTCAAAGCAGCATTATTCAGTAACAGCCTATCGAGAGTTTAGCTCACCTACTCCATGGCATTGCTGCCTTGACATCCATTTTGTTTGGCCAAATGGTCTGCAGGGACCTTCAACTGACACTTGGCCCCTGACACAAGCACATGCCCTAAATAACAGCCACAGAGTCCAAAGCAAATATAAGTCCCTGAAGTGATTTCTCCAATAGCCCTTGTGATCAACAATCTCCCCTGCCTCCCAGAGCCTTTCCCTTATGTGCCCCTTAGATAAGACCCCCCATGGGGCTTACCAAAACTGCAGTCTTTTGGTTTGAATTGACCAATTCAGCTGTAGCCTGGGAACCCCAAAGCACTTCACCAACAGACCCTCAAAAACGCATGTGCCCTGGGGCCTGTCTCTGTCTGCACTCTGCCTTGACCTCCCTGTGTGGTCCCTCAAGGCACGCTGTGTACTTCCTCCAGGACCTGTGAGTAATGAACTTCTCTTTTTCAATTCTTCTTGTGGGCTATTATTGAACTGCAGCTCACCATCCGGCAACCTGTGCTTCAGTTAAGAAGTGTTAATTTGACAATTCATAACACAGCCCAAAAGTCCATCAAGTGACAAATGGATAAACAAAATGTGGTGCTTCTACATGATGGAATATTTATTGGCAATGAGAAGGAATGAAGTAGTGACACATGCTACAACATGGATGATCCTTGAAAACACGCTAAATGAAAGAAGCCAGACACAAAAGCCTAAAATAAAAATTCCAATTTTATGAATTGCCCAGAATAGGTAAATCAGTAGAGACAGAAAGCAGATGAGCGGTTTCCAGGGGCTGAGTGGAAAGGAGAATGGGGACTGCTAAGGGGTATGGGGGGTTCCTATTGGTAGTGATAAACATATTCTAAAATTAGATGGTGGTCATGGTTGCACAACTCTATGAATATACTAAAAACGACTGAATTATACACTGTAAATGGTTGAATCTCATGGTACGTGAATTACATCTCAAAGCTGTTTTCAGGAAAAGGAGATTAGTGAGAAAACTGGCAAAACTTGAATTAGGGCTGAAGATTAGGTAATAAAGGTGTACCAATGTTAATTTCCTGTTTCAAAAACTATTCTACGGTTATGTAGGATGTTAACATTAGGGGAAGCTTGGTGAGGGGTATTCCATACAATTTCCGTAACTTTTCTGCAAATCTAAAAGAAGAAACAGAAGAGAGAATAGCTAAAGGAAGTTCTCTAAACAGAAAGGAAATGATAAAAGAAAGAACCTTGGAACATCAAGAAGGAGGAAAGAATAAAAATAAGGGTACGTACACACTCCAATTCTTCTCTTGATTTCTCTAAATTATGTTTGTTGGTTGAAGTAAAAATTATTCTAGTGTCTCATATGGTTCCCAACGTATTTAGAGGGAATATTTAAGACAATTTTAGATGAAATGGGATTATATGAAGGAAGGTAAAGCTTCTATCCTTCACTTGAACTGTAAAAAAGTTGACACCAGTAGATAGGGATTAGTTACATTTAATGTAAAATTACGTAAATAAAAGTATGTTTCTTGGATGGTCTTGTCAAAATGAGGTTAAAATTTACTCAGGGTAAACTGCACAAATCTTCTATGTACAATTCAAAAGTTTTGACAAACGTATACACCCATAGAAAACATAATCCTAACAAGATACAGAACATTTCCGTCACCATGAAGCTCCCTCATGCCCCCTCCCTTCTAGTCAATTCTACTCATAAGCAACTGATGTCCTGATTTCTATCACTATAGATTAGTTTTGCATGTTTTTGAAAATCATACACATGGGACCAAACATTTTAAAAAAGCATTATTTCATTATTAAAGCCCAGGCAAATCAAAACCAATGAAATCATATTCTGCTTGGGTTTTTCCCACATTTTCATCAATTTAGTCCCCTCTTGACATTTTGGAGCCATTTTCTCCTCACCAAGTCCTACCAAGAGCTTGGATGGACGCAGAATCACTGCACATACAATGTTCCTCCCAGACAGTAGACAGATTTCTTGTGAATGTCCATAATATTTAAATCACTTGGGAGTGGGGAGGGGGAGTGTAGGGGAGGAGAAGCTGTGCTAACAGAGCCACTAACAGCTATAAACTGGGAACGCAGTTTTAACCAGGTAACCACAGAGCTTCCCTGAGTGACATCCTCCACAGCTCTGAGCTCTCAAGTCACAGGCATCGTCACAGACAAACGTCTCTAATAAGCACGCAGCTCACTCAGTCACACCCGTCAGCAGCAGCAGCAGCACTGGAACAGGGCCTGCAGCTAGGCTTAAATAACCACATTACCCCCACGCTGAACAGCTGAGAAATAAGTGGCTCCACAAGGTGTGCAACTCAACACACGTGTGCCCACACCAGGCCCAGGCACCAGCATGGAGGATTTACTGCTGGCCAAAGATGGATCATCATTAGCGGCAGGCAACGCTCTTCCCTGTTACTATCTGCATGGATTTGTGGAAAAATCCAGACTGAAAGGTTAGGATGTCACCATATTTCAATAGGATGATTAGGAATTTGTAAGTTGCATTTCTTTGAACACAAGGAGACCTGAAATGTTTTACCCTAAAGCTGGTGTGTGCTGGCCTAGGTTCCCTAGACAGAAGCCCCTGACACACACAACCCTCCCTCTGACAGGAAGGAAGGTCCAAGAACTCCCTCCTTGCTCACCTCCTCTCCCCCTCCCTATTCTCCATATACACACTCATCATCCCCATCCAGTTAGCTCTACGGGTTAAGGGACGCTGGTTCCCTAGATGGTGACAGGTGTTTCCATCTACCCCACATCTACCTCAACTGGGGAGGGGAAGGAAGGACAGAACAAAACAGTACTCTGAGAACTAAGCTGTGGCTAATTAAGGACCAGAGGACAAGGACATGGCACTGAGACATCCCTAACTCCACACCCTATGACAGCTGTTGTCACAGGCAATGACTCCCAATGCCACATCTCTCCAACACAGGCGCTCACAGTGACACAAAGAAAACACCAAACTCATATTTCCTGACAGCTACCTGGCTCCTTAAAGCACAGCTCAGACACACGCTCACACACATGCTGACACATGCTCACACTTAATTATCTGGTTAATTACCTTTGTTTAAAAAAAATGCATATATTAAATGCATAAGCTAAAGCATGAGCTAAGACTTTATCTCCATGCCAGAGCACAGCAGCAGCATACAGAGGTGAGACAAGCAATTTGGAGTCACTCACCACTGCCATCCTAGAAAAGTTACTTAAAGGCTTGCTGGGCCTTCATTTTCTCATCTATAAACTGAAGATTTAAATCATCTACATTGTTACTGTAAAGACTAAATGAGGAGCCACGTGAAAGTGTCTATCAAAATGCTTGGTACACAGTTAGCACTCCATAAACAGCAATTTCCAAACTACACAGACAAAACTTCACCCTACTGTCCCCACCAGGAGCCCATTGTGGCCACATGGGCCCTTGGTGAACTTGTAATGGTGAATCCCACCAGAAGGGAGGAAGGGGAGGGAAGACCTCACACCGCCCCTGCACTTCCATCGCCCTTGTGCATCCCCGTGGTCTCCTGAGGCCCGGGGGTAGAAGGGCTTAGAGCAGGATGCGAGAGCTCTGTGTCTGCTGGCTCGTCTTGCTGGCTCTCCTCTGCCACCCCCAGCAGGAAAGAGGGCGAAGCAGCTCTCACTTGGCCATGCTCCCGCAGTCCCGAGGGGCTGAGGAGAGGGGGCCTCTCCCAGCAGGGAACCAGGATCTGTCCAGCAGATTGCCGACTTCATCCAAGAGACACAGCCTTGTAATTGGGGGCGGGGGGGGGGGGGGGGGTAGTTATGTTGGGTTAGCAGAGGATTTATCAGAATTTTTGAGGGTTTTTTAACTCAGAAAAAGGTGTTGAGAACTGTTACTCTCAAGGTAAACATGCAACTCTAGATGTGCTCGGTGTCTTCAGAGGAGTCAGCCAGTGTGTGGCAACAGACTGATAAAAGGATGGAGGATTGTTTTCGTCACATTTAGGTGCTAAACAGAATCGCAGGTTGAAAGGGCACAGTGAAGTGACTGTGATGTTGTCCAGGGGAAGGTTTGGGGATGGCAGTCTGCTACGAGACCTGCTGGGCCCATAGTCTGGGCCTCCGCCCTCCTTTACGGCCCCAGAATGATCTGGACAAGGAAAGGCTGCCTCGGGTCATGCTCACTCATAGAAACTGAGGTTTATGGAGTAAGGGGCTAGCACAGAACTTGACCTTGGGGCAGTCACTGCTGGTGACTGGGATGCTCTCGTCCCCATCAAGGGCACCTTCTTCCAAGTTTCTGTCTCCCTAGCAACCCAAACTACCCATCACAAAGTTGCCTCCAAAGCTCAGGAATCAGAGCAGAGGGAAGGATGTACGGAGTGTAGAGGGAGATAAGCCCAGATGCCTGGGGAGTCGCCCCGTCCCTCAGCATGGCACTCGGCTCCAGTGAGGGGCTCCCGTCCTGGACAGTCCTCAGCACCCTCCCCAACGCTGTCTCTCTGTGACCTCATGCCACGGTCCAGCGGACGGGGTCCCACCGGGGTGCCCACCAGCACAGCCACACTGTCTGTGCCCTGTGAGGGCAGACACCGAGTCCCGTTCCCTGCTTGCTGCTCAGCAGAGACCCGGAGTCTGAGGCACATCCGTGTTCCATGAGGTGAAGGAAAGAACTTTGCTCTGGTCTCTGGAGGAGGCAACAAGGTCCACAACTCTCTACCTGTCTGTTTTCAGTTAGGTCCCTGATTTGTACATTCTAAGTATCTGGGCTTTCCTCATTGCACTTTGAGAAGGCAGCGTCACTTACAAGTTCTTGGGAGAACCTGTGTCCCCTGGACCGCACATTGCACAGCCAGTTTACAGAGCACTTGCGTGTGCTGGAGCCCCAGGCCCGGTGCACGCAGGACTCACCCTCCCAGCCGCGTGCCGAGTGGGCCTCGTTCACCCCGTCACAGTGGACAGTGGCGTTCAGAAAGTGGTTTTTCTGGAGTCACTGTGCTAGCAAGTGGAGGGAACCAGAATCAAACCCTGCTTTGCTCACCCACGCAGGGAAGTGGCAGGCGACTTTTGGGGGAACAAGTCATGCTTGTGTTCACTCATTGATTCATTCATTAACTACCTAAACATTAGTGAGCACCTACTAATTACAGGCACAGCTGGTGCCCAGAACTGAGGTGGGGAAGGCTGAGCCTTGACGTGTCCTCTCCGTTAGGCTACAGCAAGGGAAAGCAGAGCCTGTGATGGCTTCACAGCTGCTCCAGCAAAGGAGCTGAGCTGAGCCAGGGCGGTATTCAAGAGCCTGAGGAGAGAAAACAAGATCAAGAGGCTGAGGACTGAGTAAGGCCATTAGATCTCACGTCTACATGTCCCTGGGTTCCTGGGGAAAAGCAGAATCAGTGGAGCTGCGGGGAGAGGGGCTGTGTGCAGGGCGAGGGGTAGAAAGAGCAGAGGGAGCATCCCGGCAGTTGTGAACGGCGGAAGATGGGGGAGGAGTGAGCAAGCCCGAGGGAGGCAGCAATTAAGGAGAGGAGTTCTGGAAGGGTGTTGTAAGGCCAGGAGCCTTCACAGAGCATGGTGGGGCGCGAAGCCTGCTGCACAGAGACTTCGCAAGTCTTCCAGGGTCTGCAGTCGTATCTGGTGACGGCGTGAGGATCCCTGGTTAATTTGCAATGAAGAGAATGCTTATGCATCTTTACGTTTTGCATATATAGGGATAATCTATTATGCATGACTAATATAGTATACAACATCATGTAGTACATAAAGCGTTTCTAACTCTTAGAGAATGGTGAGACCAGTCATTTATTTGACTTTGTGACACCACCTTAGTCTTCAATACGCTGTATGGCACATGTTCTAACTTAAATTGACTTACCTAATTTCCAAATATTTGGAGATTTTCCAGATATCTTTCTAATTTTGATTTCTAATTTAATTAGATTTCTAGTATTGACTTCCAATTTAATTCCACTATGGTCAGGAAACATATCATGTATGATTCCAATCCTTTTAAATTTATTGAGACTTGTTTTACAGCCCAAAATGCGGTGCGTCTTGTCAATGCCCCAGGCGCTCCTGGAAAGAACGTGTATTCCACTGTTCTGGGTGGTGCCTTCTACAGACGCTGCTGCTCTCAAGTGGGCTGGCGATGTTCAGTCTTCTCCATCCTGACGGATTTTCTGTCTGCCTGTTCTATCTCCTATCGAGAGAGATGTCAAAATCTTGACCGTCATTGTGATTTGTTCATTTTTCCGTTCAGCTCTGTCAGTTTTCACTCCACGTGTTTTGAAGCTCTGTCACTAAGTGCATACACATTTGAGAATGTCACGCTCTCTTAATGAATGGACTCCTTTACCATTACAAAATGTCCTCACTCACCCCTGCCAATAATCCCTCCACTGAATTCTACTTTGCCTGATGTCAGGAGAGCCACTGCAGCTTTCCTTGAACTAGTTTTCGTGTATGTTTTTTATATACATATATATATGTATACATTTTATATATGTAATATTGATATATATATAAAATATTTTAAAATACATTTCCATCCTTTAACCTACACGTCTTTTTTTTTTTTTTTTTTGAGGAAGATTAGCCCTGAGCTAACTACTGCCAGTCCTCTTTTTGCTGAGGAAGACTGGCCCTGAGCTAACATCCATGCCTATCTTCCTCTACTTTATACATGGGACACCTACCACAGCATGGCTTTTGCCAAGCAGTGCCATGTCCGCAGCCGGGGTCCAAACCGGTGAACCCCAGGCCGCTGAGAAGCAGAACATGCGAACTTAACTGCTGTGCCAGCAGGTCGGCCCCTAACCTACACATCTTTATATTTAACGTGGCTTTCTCGTAAACAGCATACAGTTAGGCCCTGTATTTTTCTTTCTTTTTTACGTTTCTTTATTTTTTTTGTGAGGGAGATTGGTCCTGAGCTACCATCTGTGACAATCTTCCTCTATTTTATTGGCATGCTGCTACTATATGGCTCGATGAGCAGTGCTAGATCTGCACGTGGGATCTGAAGCTGCAAACCCTGGACCATAGAAGCGGAGCACACGAACTTAACCACTATGCCACCAGGTAAGTCTTGTACTTTTATGTTGTTGTTTTTTTTTTTGAGGAAGATTAGCCCTAAGCTAACATCTGCTGCCAATCCTCCTCTTTTTGCTGAGGAAGACTGGCCCTGAGCTAACATCTGTGCCCATCTTCCTCTACTTTATATGTGGGACGCCTACCACAGCATGGTGTGCCAAGCGGTGCCATGTCCACGCCTGGGATCCGAACCGGCGAACCCCAGGCCGCCAAAGTGGAACGTGCGCACTTAACCGCTACGCGACTGGGCCAGCCCAAGTCTTGTACTTTTAATTTGACAATCTCTACCTTTTTTTTTTTCTGGTGAGGAAGATTGGCCTTGAGCTAACATCTGTTGCCAGTATTCCTCTTTTTGCCTGAGGAAGTCTGTCCCTGAGCTAACATCTGTGCCAGTCTTCCTCTATTTTGTGTGTGGGATGCCACCACAACATGGCTTGATGAGTGGTGTGTAGGTCCACATCCGGGCTCCAAACCTGTGAACCCCAAGCCATTTACAGATCATTTACATTTAATGTGATTATTAACTTACGTGGATTTAAATCTGTCCTCCTGCTATTTGTTTTCTACTTGTCTTATCTGTTCCTTGTTCTTTTTTCCCTTCAATGTCTGCTTTCTTTTGGATTAACTTAGCATTATTTTGTGATTCCATTTTATCTCCATTATTGGCTGTACCTCTTTGATTTTTAAATTTTTCTTTTAGTGTTACCCTAGGGTATAAAATACATACGTTTAACTTTCCACAGTCTACCTTCAAAACACATCACACTGCTTACATGCCGTGCGAGCAGCCTACACACACGCCATTTTCCCCTTCCATCCTTTGGCAATTGTTGTACATATGTTGAATACCTCAAAATACATTTTTATTATTTTCACTTTAAACAGCTACCTTTTAAAGTCTTTGAAAAGATACGAAGAAAAATACCCACATATCTGACGTTGCTGGCGCTCCCCTTTCCTCCGTGTAGATCCCGAGACCCACCTGGTCTCATTTTCCTTCCGCCGGGAGAACACTTCCTGAGGGCAGGTGTGCTGACAGAGCGTTCCCTCGGCTTCGGGCTGTCTGACAGGTGTCCCGTCCTCATTATTTCTGGAAGGCCTTCCTGCTGGGTGCAGGGTTTTCTGTCACGACTTGCACGGTGCTGCCCTGGGGTCCTCGCCCGCGTGGTCTCTGACAAGGAGCCCGCTGCCCTTCTCACCTCTGTTCCTCTCTACCCAGCGTGCTTTCCCCTTGTTGCGTTTAGCAGTTTCTCTTTGCCGCTGGTTTTCTGCCATTTGATTATGAGGTGCTTTGGTGTAGTTTTCTCTCCTTAGATCTGTAGGTTTATAGTTTACCTCAAATTTGGACATTTTGGGCCATGATTTCTTCAAATTTTTTAGTGTCTTCCCCCTACTCTCCTTCTAAGACTCTACTGACAAGCTTGATGTTGTCCCACAGGTCCCACTGGTACTTTCGTGTTTTTCTTCCAATCTTTTTCCTCGTCGTGTGAGGGTGAAAGTCCAATAACGACAGTGACAACATGAGGAAATCTGGTAGCTTCGTGTTTCCCTTGGGGTCATGGCCATCCTCCTCCTCCAAAGGCACGTAGGAGCAGGCAGTGTGCGCCCACCGCCTCCTCTTCACAGTCCCACCTCTGCTCCTCCCCACACTGTGTTATCGCAGTACACAAAAACATATTTGATGGCACAAACTCTCATCTTTAAAATTTACTACCTATAAACTGAATTTTCCCCGGAAACTAAACCAGAAGGTAACTCTCGAAAAGATCTTTCGGAGAAGATGCCTAAATCCCATGGGGCCATAGGTGTGTGAGAATCCGCACGGCAGAAGGAAGCGCAACAGCCAGTGAGAGTCCTCACGGCTTCAGTCACGGAGTATTACTGCGCCCAGCACGCATTTCCACGCGCCAGCTAACGTGCTCTGTAAAACTCTCGGAAACGGGTATACGTTCCAGTTTATCGAGGAGGAAACGGTGGCCCAGAAGCATGTGAATACCTTCCCTGAGAAGGCCAGTCAGTTAGGAAGTACCGTATTTGGTGCTTACATCCCAGCCCTCTGATTACAAACCCTGTGCCTGAGCTTGTGTGTTTTCTCCCGGGCTATGCCAAATTTATCAGTTAAACCTACACTGAATCTGAAATTGGAAAATTATGTGTTGTCTCCATGTAAGAGATGATGCACCATTCTGAGAATTCTGTCTTTGCCAGTGGTATTTCTTTTATGGCTACTGACACCTGCTTATTTCAATGGATTTTTTTTAATTTTTTTTTTTTGAGGAAGATTAGCCCTGAGCTGTTGCCAATCCTCCTCTCTTTGCTGAGGAAGACTGGCCCTGAACTAAGATCCGTGCCCACCTTCCTCCTCAGTGCACTCTGGCGCGTGTTGAGCAGGACGAATCCGGTTGTGATTCAGGCTCGACATGTACATGAGAGCTGACTCGTCTGCTACACGAGTGCATTTTACAGAAGAAGCAAATTCCCAGCTGGGCTAAGTAACACCTTTTCCACTTCTCTCTGTGTGCGATCTGTTGTCTAAAGTATCGTGTTGAAAAAGTCGACAAGTGATTTTGGGAAGAGGGAAGTGAGGAATCTGCTGCTAGAGTGTAATTCAGAAACAGATGAGCTGATGGAAGAAGCCAAGATGTGCACATCCATTATGAGGGAGTTTTAATTTGGAAAGGCTGCAGTTATACCATTTCTTTGAGTTATGGAAAGAAAAACTGAGAAATACGAAGTAGCCTACTACATAAAGTTTCACCAGTTCATCTCATCGTGATCTAAATGGTTGATGTGTTACATTCAGACCCTCAACATGCAGCCTGAAACCACTCTCTAGGGAGCCCTTCCAGACATCCCGTCCCCAAGTCAGACCACTCCTGCTTCAGTGTCCCGTGGTGAGTGCTACAAACGGACTCACATTTGTACTTTCTGATCTGCTGCTTGTTAATGGCCTGGAACTTTTTTTTTTTAACCTCTAACTAGGTAAGAGAGTAGAGACTAGAGACTGTATTTCTTTTGTCTCACAAATTACACTGCTGGGGCTCAGCAGCCCCTCCGCAGAGCCTGCTGGTGAGAAGGGGCTTTCCCTGCGTCCGTGGCAGCAGAGGGCCTTACCCATCCCCACGGTGTAGGGGCCTCACCCATCCCATGGTGGCTCGTGCCACAGGCAGGGGTGCTGCAGCTTGGAGCACTGGGGCAGCTCATTTACGACAGGTGTTCACCGAGCTCCCGGCCCCCTCCTAGGAACTGGAGGCTCAGAAGTGAACGAGATGAGTTCTTCCCTCATGGAGCTTATATGCAGGTGGAGACACTGACAACGAACAGACAGAATGGCCTATGTCACATAATACAAATAAAGATGGAATGGCGTGAAGGGTTGGAGAGATGAGGTGGGGCCACTCTTCAGGTATTTGAGTGGAGACCTGAGTGAAGTGAAGGACGAGCCACGCAGAGATCTGCAAGCGGAGCATCACAGGCCACGGAAAGCAGTGGAAGGCCCTCCAGCAGCCCTGGGCAATGAGCATGTGGAGCGACAAGGGCCGCAGTGCGTGTGTGGAGTGCAGCTGAGGATGCCGAAGTGTCAGGAGAGGAGGTCAGGGAGACACCGAGGCCTCGAGACGGCTGTGAAGACTCAGGACAGTACTCTGAGCAGGGGCAGGCCCTGGCCTGATGGACGGCTCACCACGCTCGTGCGGGCTGCTGAGGGCGGGCCGAGAGGACGGGAGGCAGCTGCAGCAGAGGTGAGAAGATGGCGGCAGCCTGACCAGAGGGGCAGCAGTGACGATGACCGAGGTGACCAGATTCAAGGTACATGCCGAAGGGAGAGGGATGTGAGAGAGGGAGGTCCAGGGTGATGCTGTTTGGGGGCTGAGCCGGGACAGTGGGGATGCCAGGGGAGGACTGGGGAAGGAGCAAGCAGAGGAATCAAGAGTTTGGCTGGGCACACATTAGGCATGAGAGGCCTGTGCGACCTTCAGAGGGAGGCGCAAGTGCACAGCCAGACTGATGAGCTGAAGCTCCAGAGGAGGCTGGGGCTGGAGGCAGCACCGTGAATCACCCGCTGTGGAAAGCATTCCCAGCCCGCGGCAGCGACGCACCTTCCAGGGAGTGAGAGGGTCTGAAGACTGGGCCTTGGGGCGCTCCAGCCTTTTCAGCGAGGGGGCGGGGGAGCAAAGGCTTCTCTGAGGGAGCCCGAAGAGGGGAGCCTGCAGGCTGAGGAGGTGAGAGGACCAGCTGTGTGAGTGCTGGGAGGCCCAAGCTCAGCTGCCCGGTCCCCTCCCCGTCGTGAGCGGCTCACGCACAAAGCTCATCATAACCCGCCAGTCCAGTGTGGCGGGACTAATGTCAGCACTAGGCTCCTGATGAGGACACGGGGTCTGAATCTCAGGCAGCGACACTGGTATTTGGGTATGGCTCACAGACTGGCTCTGAAGGCAATTCCAGGAGGAGTTCCAAAAACATCCTGACGAGTGAGGGTATTCTGAGTGAGGATGTAGCCCTCATGGCTGACTGCTTTGGTGGAAAGCAGGCTCTGGGTTGTGTGAGTTCTAGAACTCTCCTTACTCTGAAGTACCCTGGAGACCCTGGGCTCTTTCCATTTCTGACACTGGCCATTTGGCCGGGACTCTCCAGGAGGAAGAGCCAGCTCTCGGAGCAGAGGAGTGGACAGCTGCTGACCCCACCCTCTTCCGCCATATTGAACTGCTGACGAAGAGACCAGTTTTCTTCTCTTTGGTTTTGTTCTGTTTAGCAGATTTTGGTTTTGGTGGAGAGGAGTTAACAAGCAAATTGTTCTAAGTGTTCTTGTAATGTAACAGGATTCTACAGTGAAACCTCTTGTGGTCACCCTGAGATTCATGTTTCATCGATCTCTCTTTCCATAGTTTACTCCAAGCAAGTCAAGGCACGCTTGCCCTCCTCTTTCCCAGGCGCGCAGGTCAAGATTACTGCTGATTTCCCAGGCGCGGCGCCTTTCCGTGTTGGGTTTCATCTTTCATCAGCTTTTTAGAGAAGACAGGGCAAGGAGTTGGGCCCTCCAGAATTCATCCCGAGTGGCACCTGGCAGCACCAGAGCACTGGGCCAGAATTAAACACCATCCACGAAAGGATGTGCTCACTGTTTTCATATTATAGTGCTAAACTGACTCAAATTGCTGTTTTAATATGAGGGCTCCTATGGCAATAATAAACATTGTGAATCTGGTCTGTCTTAATGCTTAAGGCTCAATAACTATCTCCTGGTTAGAGAATTAGATAATCCATTTTGGTTGATTTGTGGAAATGGATTTTGTTTTTATTGTTTATTTATTTTGAGGAAGATCAGCCCTGAGCTAACATCTGCCACAAATCCTCCTCTTTTTGCTGAGGAAGACTGGCCCTGAGCTAACATCCGTGCCCATCTTCTTCTACTTTATATGTGGGACGCCTGCCACAGCATGGCTTGACAAGTAGTGCGTAGGTCCACACCCAGGATGCGAACCAGTGAACCCCGGACCGCTGAAGCAGAATATGCAAACTTAACTTCTGTGCCACCAGACTGGCCCCAACTGTTTTTATTTTAATGGAAGTTTTTTCCTTGATCCAATGAATTTTTCCTCCTTCATCACAGAGAAGTAATTGTAGACAAATTCTTTGTATTGTTTCTCTCAGGAGCCCTCTCAGGACGGCTAGTGGGTGTTGTAATAATCTGAGAGAAATACTCAGATGTCATTGTAGGGGCAAGAACAATTGCCACCTGAGGAAACAATGCAGAGAATGGCTAAAAAGAATCATAAAAGAACATAACAAAAATAAGATATGTTCTAAAATGCTCGCTTGTTACTTGGAACAAATAGTATACAAGGCACAATTTGAATTTCTAATTCTTAGATTTTAATTGAGGACATCTGGTGGTTTTAGAGATATTTGTACACTAAGGTTTAATGTTCAAGGCACCTTTTTTTTTTTTTGGTGAGGAAGATTAGCCCTGAGCTAACATCTGTGCCAATCTTCCTCTATTCTGTATGTGGGATGCTGCCACAGTATGGTTTGATGAGCAACATATGGGTCTGTGCCCAGGATCCAAACCCGTGAACCGTGGGCCGCCGAAGCAGAGCGCACAAACTTAACCACTATGCCACTGGGCTGGCTCCTAGGCACCTACTTCTTTAACCCTAAAGAAAAAACGACCTGCAGGCAACAAAGGAAAACCAAGTAACTATTGTTGGCTGAGTGAGAGCTGCAGTGACGTGCAGCTTATTTTGAGGGCACGTTTTGTGTTCTTTCTTTTGGGAATCTGTCCGAGGTTGGAGCCGAGTCTAACACACAGTCAGCCTGGGCCCGCTCACCCAGGAGCAGAGCTCCTTGCTGCAGGACAGGAACAGTGGCTCTCCTGCCCGCCTGGGAAACCAGGTACACTCTGTACACAGTGGGACTCCTCAGGATGCAGGTGCCTCGCTGCAGATGCAGCAAGCTCTGCACGCCACACGGTGCTGTGTACTCAGGCGCAGCAACGCCAGCCTAGAAAGACGGCAGCATCCAGGAGTGTGCACAGCACTGGGTCTGGTCTGAGGGCTACTGCCCTGTATCCTGTGTTAAAGAACTTGAAATTTGCAGAGAAAGTGTATTAGTCAGGGTTCTCCAGAGAAACAGAACCAGTAGGATATGTATATCCATATAAATATGAGGAGATTTAGTATAGGAACTGGCTCACATGGCTATGGAGGCTGAGAAGTCCCACGAGCTTCCGTCTGCAAGCTGGGCCCCCCAGGAAAGCGAGCAGTGTCACTCAGTTCAAGTCTGAAAGCCCGAGAATCAGGAGCTCCAATGCCCGAGGGCAGGAGAAGATGGACGTCCCGCTCAGGTAGACAGAGTGAATTCAACCTGCCTCGGCCTTTTTGTTCTATCCAGGCCCCAACAGACTAGACGATGCCCACCACACTGGTGAGGGCGGTCTTCTTTACTCAGTCTATGGATTCAAATGCTGACCTCTTCCAGAGAAACGCTCACAAACACACCCAGAAATCAGGTTTTACCAGCTCTGGAATCTCTTAGCCCAGTCAAGGTGACACATAAAATTGCCCATCACAGAAGGCGGGACTTGAACTAGATTGAGACAGTACAAAGCACTCGACGTGATGACAACGATGACTAACACTGAGAGCTCGCTCTATGCTGGGCCTTATCCTGAGCACACTACGTGCACTGAATGCACACAATCCCGTCACCAGCCCTGTGAGGTCACTACTAACGCACCTGAGCCAGAGAGCAGGGCTCTCGATAGAGCAAGGGGTCCAAGGAGGAGAGACGTCACTATGGACTGGAGTGGAGGGGGCAGGCCGGGAAGAGTGACCCAGGTGCCAGGCTTTTGGGTCTGGGGGACAGCAAGAGTGAGGTTGGCCCAGAGGTGTGGGAAGGGCTCCTCTGGAATGGCTTTGGCAAATCATGGTTTCTCTTTCTCTCACCCCCTCCCTGCCTTCTCTCCTTTCTTCCTCTTTCTGTTACCAAAATAAGGTTAGTAAGTGCAACATACTTAGAGAAAAGTACCCAAAACATAAAAGTGAAGCTGAGAGAATTATCGCAGAGGAAGACTTGTTAACACACTCAAGTTGAGAAATGGGAAGTTGCCGTTACCTGGAAACCCTCTGCTCCCTCCTAACCACACCGTGCTTCCTCCTTCTTCCCATTTTCGAACATTATGCGAATGGAATCATGCTTTTCTGTCGGCTTTTCACTCCCATTTGGTTTGTGAGCTTCTCATGATGTTGTCCGTCGCTGTGGACACGTCCATCGCTGCACTGCAGGGATCCTCAGCACTGCTGACCTTGGGGCAGGATAATTCTTTGTTGTGGGGCCGCCATGTGCACTGTAGGATATTGAGCAGCATCCCTGGCCTCCATCCACTAGATGCCAGTAGCACCTCCCAGTTGTGACAATCAAAAATGTCTCTAGACATTCAAAATGTTCCCTGGCGGGCAAAACGCCCCACCCCAAGTTGAGAATCACTGCTGTATAGTGTCCCGTTCTAAGAAGTTACCCATTTACTATCTGGATTGCACATCTGGATTGTTTCTGGGTTTTGGCTTTTACAAATAATGCTGCTCCACAAATTCTCATGCCTGTCTTTTGATAAATGTCCGTATTTTCCTGTGAGTGTACCTTTTAGAAACACAATTTTGGATCTATGGAAGTGCATGTCTTTAGTGGCTTATGCTGGGCTGTTTTCCAAAGTGGTTGTACCAACAGCGTGGGAGCGTTCTGATTCTCCCCATTCTCACGAACACCTGCTGTTGCTGGCCTTCTTCGCCTTAGCCAGTCTGAAGGGGAGGAGTGTTTCCTCACTGTGGCTGTAATGTGCATTTCTCTGATGAGTCCTGAGGTTGGACACCTTTGCCTGTGTTTACTTGGCCTTCTGGACACTCTCTTTTGTCAGGTCCTATTCCAATCTCCCATCTGTTTTTCTGTTAAATTGTCCGTCATCTTACTAATTTTTACATTCTGGATACAGGATCACTGTTGGTTTTGTAAAAGTTACAGATATACTTTATCACTCCGTGTCTTGCTTTATTTCTCTTAATGGTGTCTTTTGATGAACCGGAAATATCACTGGAATGTAATCTGAGTGCTTTATGTCTCCTGTTCAGGAAATATTTGCCTATGTCAAGGTCATGAATACCTAACTCCTGTTATCTCTTAGACGCCTTCTCTTTTTGCCTTTCATTTCAGTCTTACAGTCTCCCTGATCTGGATGTATGGTGTGTGGAAGGGATCAAGTTTAATCTTTTTCCATTATGGATATCCACTGACCCAGCATCATTTATTGAAAGGACTGTCCTTTCCCCATGGCTCTTCAGAGCAGCCTTTGTCCCTTAACAGCACTCCACATGCATTTCTGGGCCCTCCACTCCATTCCATTGGTCTGTTGTTTTGTAATACCACACTGTCTCTTGTCAAGAGTGATAGCTAGTACAGACATTTCCTCCTACCTTATTTTTCTTCAAGAACACCTTTGCTTTCATTGGCTCTTTTCCACATAAATTTTAGAATCTGCCTACCAAATTCCCCATTAGCTCATCAGCTCCAGCTGGAAAATTCCTAGAGGAAGACTTTGGTCCAGCTCCGATGACACACACATCACCAAGATCATCACTGTGGCACGGCCGGGTCAGGGCAGAAGTCCTGCTCCAGGAGAAGAGGGCAGGAGCTTACCAAGCCGACCAGAACAACAGCCATACAGACACTAAGTCAAGGGCTACCTTTCCCAGCCCAGAGTCCAATCATGCCACCAAAGACTCACCTGGGAGGGCAAGCCCCTTCGCTGAATGGTTAAAGTTCCACACTCCCCCCTTCAGTGGCCCAGGTTCGTGGGTTTGGAGCCCAGGCGCGGACCTACTCCCCTCATCAGCCACACTGTGGAGGCATCCCCCATGCAGGGTAGAGGAAGATTAGCACAGATGTTAGCCCAGGGCGAATCTTTCTCACCAAACAAAAAGATTAACCTGGGGACTCCATCCCAGGCTAGGCTGGGTAATCAACCTGAGACTGCAACTTGGGGAGTGTGCAGAACAGGAGGAATCTTCAGGAGATGCTGGGCCAGAGGTGGGGAGCCACTAACTGCTTGTAGGCTGGGACAAAAAGACCCAGAGGCTTGGGAAGACCCTGAGAGATCCAGTCAGGGCTCAGTTCATGAAGAACTGGAAAGCAAATCCAGAACTGAGGCAGGAGACCAGATGGAAAGCTGGATGAATGCTGCAGTCAGGGTAGCTGCGGCCTGAGGGAAAGCAGACACTCCCCTAGGGACGCTAAGCTGCACAGGGCTGGGCTACGGTGGGGGGAACCAAGATGACAGCTGAGGGGCACTGGGACAGGCAGGCTTTTGATAGCAAGAAGTTCAAAGAAATCTAAGATCTAGTTCCTACCAAAAAGAATGTACAGTCTAGTTGGAGATAACTGGCATTTATAAAACATGATAACAAGGAAACATTAAATTATATTGTCTCTAAGTAAAGTGGGAAACCAAATGAGAGAACTCAACATGGGCTAGAGCAGCAGGTACAGCCTGAGCCGAGCCTTCCAGACAGGCAGGAGTGGGAAAGAGAAACAGAACGAGGGAGTATGCAAAGCTGTTGGGGCACGAGAGGGCAAAGATCTGGGAAGCTGTGCAGAGCATCTGAGGAGAAGACCAGGAGAGGGCACGCCCCATTAATCCAGTGGGTCCTATATGCCTGGCCAGTGCAGGGCACCTGACACAATGACCTCCACAATCCCCACTGAACAGATGAGGAAAGAGAGCTTGAGGGAGGGTCAGAATCTTGCTAAAAGTCCTACGGTATTAAAGAGCGGAATTGAGGTGTAACCCCAGGGCTGTCAGTGTGCAAACCCAAGCTCCCTCTCTGTGTTGGTTTCGGAGTGAGTAGGAAGCATGGTGAGAGAGAAGGGGAGGGAAGCCTGAGGGTGGGTGCTGAGAGTCAGACAAGAGCACCTAGACTGACTGAAACTTCTGGAGAGCTCAATGCTCTTAAGCAGAGGGACCGTGGGGCCAAAAGGGATACTTGGAGCATATGGGTAGACAGGCGTGAGAGCAGATAGTGGGGAGAGCATCAGCTAAAAAGCTGTTGGTAATCTAGGCACAAGGTGTCAAGGGAGGAAAAAGCCACACAAGAGTTTTCATTCTTTTTTTTTAATTGTGGTAAAAAAACACACATAAATTTACCCTCTTGACAATTTTTAAGTGTACAGTAAGTAGTACTAACTATACACGTTACTGTACAACAGATCTCCAGAACTTTTTCCATCTTTCATGACTGAAACTTTGTACCCATTGAACCAATGTCCGTTCCCTCTCCCCCGAGCTCCTGGCAACCACCATTCTACTTTGTTTCTCAGTTTGATTACTTTAGATAGCTCATATAAGTGAATCACGCAGTATTTGTCTTTTTATGACTGGCTTATTTCACTCAGCATAATGTCCTCAAGGTTCAACCGTGTTGTAGCATGTATCAGAATTTCCTTCTTTTCTAAGGCTAAAAAATATTCTAACGTATGTATGCACCATATTTTCTTTATCCATTCATCCATCAGTGGACACTTAGGCTGCTTCCTTATCTTGGCTATGGTGAGTAATGCTGCAATGAACATGGGTATGCAAACATCTCTTCAAGATCCTGTTTTCAGTCCTTTTGGATCAATACCCAGAAGTGGGATAAGATCTTTCATTCTTACTAGAAGTCTTTCACACAACAGTTTCAAAAGAGTGTGCCTCTGAAATGCCAGCCCTATCCGTGTATCACACACAGCACATGGCAAGGTGGCCTGAACAGTATCTCCGGATTGGAGTCATGCTCTGGTGTCGTTTTCCTCCAGCTTTAAGAACTTCCTTTTGTATAAAGAAGGTCTGCTGGCAATAAAATCTCTCAGTCTGTGTTTAGCCACGAATGTATTTTGCCTTCATTCTTGAAGAATAGCTTAGCTGGACACAGAATTCTTGGCAGAATTCTTTGTCTTTTCTTTCAGAATTTTAAAAACGTCATCCACGGGGCCGGCCCCGTGGCCGAGTGGTTGAGTTCGCGCGCTCCGCTTCGGTGGCCCAGGGTTTCGCCGGTTCGGATCCTGGGCGCGGACATGGCACCGCTCATCGGGCCATGTTGGGGCGGCGTCCCACATGCCACAACTGGACGGACCCACAACTAAAACTACACAACTATGTACCAGGGGGCTTTGGGGAAAAAAAGCAAAAATAAAAAAAATCTTTAAAAACGTCATCCGTCTGCTTTATGACCATTGTTTCTGAGGTGCAGTGAGCTCCTAGTCTTCTTGTGGTCCCCTTGCACATGCTCTTCTCTTGCTGATTTCGAGACGTTCTCTCTGTGTTAAGCTTTAACAGCTGGACTATGATGCGTCTCAACGGACACCTCTTCATGTTTAGCCACCTGGAGTGCACTATACTTCGGGGATGCATACACTGTTTGTCATCAAAGTTAGGAAGTTTGCAGACATTATTTCTTCAAATATATTTTCTGCTCCGTTCTCCCTCATATTTCCTTCAGGAACTCTTACTGTGCATATATGGGTCTGCCTGATGATGCCCACAGGGCTCTGAGCTTTGGTTGTTTTTCTTCCTTCTTCCCTGTGTCTGTCCTGCAGAGCAGACGATCTCTTTACTCTGGCTTCAAGTTTGCTCATTCTTACTACCACCAGCTCAAACCTGCTGCTGAACCTGCCCAGTAAAATTCATCAATTTCTACTTTTTTCTTTATTTTCCTCCTTGTATTTTATTTGGGTTGTTTCAATTTCTTTTTTTAAGTTCTTATGGTAGATGTTTAGTTCATTAATTTTCTGCTTTGATCTTTAATAAACTTTCTACTAAATACTGATTTAGATGTATTTCACCATTTTTGATATGTAATATTTTTATTATTCAGTACAAAATATCTGATTTCTTCTTTTATTCTCGGGTAAAGAAGATGTGGTGTATATATATATATACACAACGGAACACTACTCAGCCATTAAAAAAAGCTAAAATCTTGCCATTTTTGATAACGTGGATGGACTCTGAAGGTATTATGCTAAGTGAAATAAGTCAGCCAGAGAAAGACAAATACCAAATGATTTCACTCATATGAGGAAGATAAAAAAAACAACAACAAATACAGAGATACAGAGAATAGACTCGTGGTTACCAGAGGGAAAGGGGGTGGGGGAGGGCAAAAGGGGTAAAGGGGCACATGTATATGGTGATGGATGGCAATTAGACTTTTGGTAGTGAACACGACATAGTCTATACAAAAGTTGAAATATAATGATGTACATCTGAAATTTATTTTATAAACCAATGTTACTTCAATAAAAAAAATTAATTAAAAAAATATTTCCCGCCTCACTCGTATTGTAGTCAAAGAAGATACTCCATATGATTCTGATCATCTGAAATTTGTTGAGACTTGCTTTATAACCCAGAAAATAGTCACTTTTGTAAATATTCCATGTGTGCTTGAAATAAATACACAGCTGGAGCGTTGTATGCATCCAATAGGGTAAACTGGTTAAGTGTGTTTTTCAAATCATTCTTACCTTTATTGAGACTTTGGTCTTTTTTTTTTTTTTTTAAATATATTTTTGAGGAAGATCAGCCCTGAGCTAACATCTGTTGCCAATCCTCCTCCTTTTGCTGAGGAAGACTGGCCCTGAGCTAACATCCGTGCCCATCTTTCTCTACTTTATACATGGGACGCCCACCACAGCATGGCTTTTGCCCAGTGGTGCCATGTCCGCACCCGGGATCCGAACTGGTGAACCCTGGGCTGCATGAAGCAGAAGGTGCACACTTAACTGCTGTGCCACTGGGCCGGCCCCAAGAGACTTTGGTCTTTTCTTAATCTATGAAGTATTGAGCGAAGTGTGTTAAAATCTCCATGATCATGGGGGATTTGTGAATTTCTTCTTATGTTCTTTTCAGTTTTTATTTTATCTTTAGACTATATTAGGATGTGCATATATAAGTTCAGAAATTGTTATATCCTTCTGGTGAATTGATGAAAATCTGCCTGGTATGTTTTTCCTTTTACTCTCAATCTTTATGTATTCATAAGTTTTAGATAGCTCTCTTATAAACAACATATAATTGGACGATTGTTTTAAATCCAGACTGACATTACTATCTTTTAACTGAGTCATTTGGTCCATTTACAGTTATTATAATTGTACATATATGTGGACTTACTGCTTCCATCTTATCTTTGTTTTCTTTTTTCCTCTTTCTTGCCATCTTTATTTTTCACATTCCATTTTATCCTGTATTGACGTTATAAGTGTCTGTTTTATTTCTATTATCTCCATGTTACCCTAGAAATTTTAACCTGCATACTAACTATCAAAGTCTGAAATTAACCAGTATTTTTGCTCTCCCCCTGAACGTAACAGTGTAACTCTGCCTATCCTCCTCCCAGCACATGTGCTATTATTCTGCTCTTGATGTTCAAATTCTATCATTTTGGTTTTCTGTTTGTCTTATTTTATATAGTCAATATTTGTTTAGACTTATCCCTACATTTGCTCCTCTCTCTGATCATCATTCTGACTTGCATCTCATACTTTCCATCTGAGACCACGCTCCTCCTCAAGTGTAACCTTTAGAATCTCCTATTGGGAGGGTCTACTGGTGACAGACTCTTAGTTTTTGTTTGTCTAAAACATCTTTATTCCATCCTTGTTCTGAAACGTATTTGTTAGGCGAGAAGGAGGCATACAGATTCAAGGTGACAGTTATTTTCTCTCAGCATTATGATACCGCCCTGTCGCTGCTAAGGGATCAACTATGAGTCTAAGCGCTCTTCCTTAGAAGGTAGACATCTTTTCTGTCCGTCTGCTTCTAAGGGCTTCTCCATCTGTAATATTCTGCAGTTTTCACTACAATTTGTCTAGGTGTAGACTAATTTTCATTTATCCTGCTTATAACTAGGTAGACTTCTCAAATTAAGCAAACAAGGTTGGGAAACTTCTCAGCTACTCTCTTCACAGCTTGCCTGTCCTGTTCCCTCTCCTCTCTCTCCAGAACTCTGACTAGCCATATGTTAAATTCTTAGTCTCTCCTCTGTATCTCTTACCTGCTCTTATTTTCCACCTCTGTCTCTCTGGGCTTCGTTCTGGATAATTTCTTCAGATCTGCCTATATCAATTTAATTATCTCTTCAACTATGTATAATCTACTATCAAGTTAATAAAATTACAATTGTAATCATTATATTTTCATTTCCAGAAATACTATTTGATTCTTTTTGAGATCTGCCTGGTCATTTCTACAATCTCTTACTCTTCACTCGTATATTAATCCCTTCTTTTATTTCTTTAAACACATTTATTTTATATTGATATAGTAATTCTTATATCTAAAATCTTCTGCAGGTTATGTTATTTATTTCACTAATGATGTTTCCCAGGCTTTTTGTGATTTTTAATATGCGAGCTCAAGTTCTTGGAACCTTCTCTCTAAGAATTCCTTGAGGACTTGGCTGAAGTCAAAGAATCTTCCAGAAATGATCTGCATTGTTCTCTAAATGGGGACCACCCAGTAGTTTGAATTAAGGCTTCAAGCTGCACGAAACCCAGCCTATGGTAATTAATTCTCTGAGGAGATTTTTCCTCCACTACAGCCTATGGTCATCCTCAGAAGAGACTTTCCCCCACTACGCTCAGTGCCAAAGGTCAAAACAGGCAATCTTCCTGCAGTCCCCAGGGGTAGGAGGAGTATCGTCAGTTTACCCTTACCATGTTGGTAAATACCTTTGGGAGTTCCCTACTAGGCTACTCATTTAGGGTGGGACCTGGGCTTGCTTTCCTGTCCCCATACCCTGTGAGCTCAGGAAACTGAAGGTCATTTTGACAAATGCCCTCAAAGCAGGAGTTAGCTCCATTTCTGTCAACCTCTCTGGCGTCCCACTTTCACTTGGCTTTTGTGCCTGGGTATAATTACTTTTTTTCTAGCTCAGAGGAGCATTTTTAAAAATGTTTTTTACATCTCATGTGGCATTTTGACTCTTTTCAGTAAGGAGAGTTGGTCCAGGATCTATTCCATCATAGCCTTGGCTCCCAATTCATGGCCTTCAAGGATGGACTGTAGGGAGATGTGCAGGAGGCTACCGACGTTCCCGAAATGCAAACTGATGGAGGCTCAAAACCACATGGTAACGGTAGATGGTGGTCAGACTCTGCAAGTATTTGAAAGCAGAGCCATCAGGACTTCCTAACAGACTGGATGTGGGTGTGAGAGGAAAAGGAGACAAGAATCACTCCAAGGTTTTTAGAGGCCTGAGAAATTGGAAAAATAGAGTTGTCATCAACTGAGATTGGGAAGGCTGTAGGTAGAGTTTAATGTAGGGGAAGATTAGGAATTTAGTCTGAACACATTGAGCTTGAATGTCTATTAGGTGCCCATGTGGAGACGTCTGAATGTCTATTAGATATCCACATGGAGACGTCAGATATCCACATGGAGACGTCTGAATGTCTATTAGATATCCACATGGAGACGTCTGAATGTCCATTAGATATCCACTGGAGACGTCTGAATGTCTATTAGATATCCACGTGGAGACCTCTGAATTTCTATCAGATATCCACATGGAGACGTCTGAATGTCTATTAGATATCCACGTGGAGGGGCTGGCCCCAAGGCTGAGTGGTTAGGTTCACGCACTCCACTTCAGCAGCCCAAGGTTTCACCAGTTTGCATCCTGGGCGCAGACATGGCACTGCCCATCAAGCCGTGCTGAGGTGGCGTCCCACATGCCACAACTAAAAAGACCCACAACTGAAAAAAAAATATACAACTATGTACCAGGGGACTTTGGGGAGAAAAAGGACAAATAAAATCTTTAAAAAAAAAAAAAGATATCCACGTGGCGACATCTGAATGTCTATTAGATATCCATGTGGAGACATCTGAATATCTATTAGATAGCTATGTAGAGATGTCTGAATGTTTATAAGCTATCTATGGGGAGATGTCTGTATGTCTATTAGATCCACGGGGAGATGTCAAATAGATAGCTGGACATATGACTCTCGAGTGCGGGAGAGAGGTCTAGGCTGAAGATAAAAATTTGGTAGAACTATCAATGTGTCATATTATGCAGGCAAACCAAATAAATGTAAAGTGGGAGACAATTTCCAAATGCCTATTCAACATTGTACACATGGGTAGGAAAGCCAGCACTAAGTTAAAAGTTAAAAGAGTGATCATTATACTAGTTTGCATTAACAGTAATGTAACATGTGGTCATCATCCCAATACACTCTGTCCTCATCAGCTATTTGCTACAGTTCTGTGCCAGTTCTGCCACTTAAGAGGAATGTGAAGAATTTGGAGAAAGCCTGGGGAAAAGCCAGATACAAGTTGAATAAAGAGAAGGAAAACGAAATCCAGCAACGGTTAAAGGAAATAAGATTATTCAGTCAGGGATGATTAATAGCAACTGGTCCTGTACTCTGGATCAGAGAAGTCCGGAAACTTGAAAGCAACTTGCCACCTTTAGATCAAACAAAATAAAAGGAAATGAGCTTTCACTGCGGTATGAATTATATTAGAAATAAAAAGGGAAACTTAACACCTACTACATTAGGTGTTGGCCTGGGCACTATTGCATTTTAATACACATTAAGATCCTTGAGGCAGAAATCTCCATTTTGCAGATCAGAAAAGAGGGATCCTAAAAGGTTAGTTAAGTTCTCAAGTAGAAGAGCTGCAATTTCCATCTGGGTCTAATGAGTCCAAAGTCTATATTCTTTAAACATATTAAATTTCCTAATGGAAAAATTGATAAAAGTAGGAACCAATTATTGAGAGAAGTCATGCAATCTGTTTTTCCTAGATCTTTTAAAAATTAGAAGAGACTCTTTTTGTCTAGTGTATTTTCATAAAGCAGATCTACCTAAAAGCAAAGGGGTAGAACAAGCCAGTTTTCAAATTCTCTCCTAGTCCTAAGCAGCTGTGAAGGTCCAGAATTCTGAAACCATCACACCACACTACCAAGCACCAAGAAGTACATGTTATTTTTCAGGGAACTACTTTTGTTCCTATTTTTCTAATCTAGAATAAAATATGTACTCACCTTACTAAAATACACATAAAATTCCATAACAAATTTTGATTTTTCAATTAATTTGTATGTGCGTGTGAGGAAGACTGGCTCTGAGCTACCACCTGTGCCAATCTTCCTCTATTTTACGTGGGAAGCCAGCACAGCATGGCTTGATGAGCGGGTGCTAGGTCCACCACCAGGATCTGAACCTGCGAACCTCGGGCTACTGAAGTAGAACATGCGAACTTAACCACTACACCACCGGGCTGGCTCCCAAATTTTGATTTTTAAGTTAAAGTAACTCCATACATAACTCAGGGGTCAAATATCCTGGTCTTGATAGACCTTGTTTTTGTTTGACTGTGATAACAAATAACTCTACAGATATCAAGTAGGATGACCTTGGAGAAGATTTATTAGGGTTTGGCCTGTGATCGTTGTGTCAAAAGAACTTGTCTTTATGGACCAGAAAGCCTGATGCCCCAGTGGCACAAAGTGGCATTCAGGCAACTTCACCACCACCCTTCACTGCATGCGACCCGACGTTTAAGCAGAAACCATCCGCCCTGGTCAAAGAGCACCATCTCCGCTGAGTGTCAGGAACAGACACTCCTGGTTGCCTGCTGCCTAGAGAGCTGCATAAAATGAAATGAAACTCAATGATTTTCACTCAGCCCTGGAAAATGTCTGGAGTACCAGAGCTAGAAAGGGGCATAGAGAACATTTAGCCTAATGCCTTCTTTTTATGAGAAGGTAAACAACCAGCAGAAGTGCCAAAGGATCACTGGCTGCAAGCTAGCTCACACAGAGAGGGGGGCATCTAGTTTCAGGCCCTCTATCTCAGAGGCAAGTGAAGGAGAGAAGTCACCCAGAACCAAGGCTTCCATCTCAGAGACACTTCTTGAGGAAGAACACCCCAGTAGAGTGGCTAAGAGACAGGAGCTGAAGCCCGGCTGTCAGGATTTCCACCTAGCGGCTGTA
Source organism: Equus quagga (assembly GCF_021613505.1). NCBI lineage: Eukaryota > Metazoa > Chordata > Mammalia > Perissodactyla > Equidae > Equus > Equus quagga. Next base: position 873,584 of record NW_025802777.1, on the reverse strand, counting down.
TAACCTTGAACAAGTTACTTCACGTCTATGTGCCTCAGTTTCCGCGTCTATAAAACAGAAATTGTAATATTTACCTTATAAAGGTATTTAGAGAAATGAATCTGAGTATACAATAAAGCACCTAAAACAGTGACTGGCATTCAAAAAGCACTAGGTATTCTTATTTAATTATTCTCTCCCTCTCCCTACCCCCTGCTCCCTCCAACTGGCAGTATCTGCTTGCACACAGCCCATGACAACCAGCCTGGATAGTTAGTTACCTTACAGGTCAAGTCCACCTCTGATTCTATGGCTCCCTTAGTTCACATTTTCAGGGGAAAAAAAAATGGCTGTTTGGTCAAGTATCCAACCCTGGTGGATAAGATTATCACGCACTACAAACACAGCCTCCCCTCAGCCTGCCTTTAAAACTGTGGGAGGTCTGGGTTTTATCCTACTTGCAAGCTAACAAGTTAGCATGCTATAGTTTCATGGATGCTGGCAGAAGACATGAGACTTCTGAGCTTGAGACAAAAAACTTTACTACTCCACAGCAACAGCCATATCCAGAGCATCCGCTCTTGTGTCAGCTCAGCAAGACCCAATTCTACCAGGTCATGCACATGCCGCGGGTTGCATTACAGAAGAGGAATCCCAAGCTCAGGGAACCCAAGTCTTTCATAATGGGTAGTAAGCCTGCCTGACCTTTGCCCTAGAAGGAAGCATTACCCATACTGTATGGGTGTAAACAAACCCACCCTTTGCTCTGGAGAGGGACAGTATCTCTATCTCCCAAGGCCCTTCAGTATACAAGCATCCTTGAAAAGAGAGCCGGGAACAAAGGAGGTCAGCTCCTCTGCTCTTAAGACATAAACATGGGAGATCTATGTGCCCCAACGATATCCAAATAAATGGACATTTATACTGTGTTCATGGATTGGAAGATTCGATGCTGCTAAAATGTGAATTCTCCCCAAAACAAACTGTCAATTCAACACAATCCCAATAAAAATCCCAACAGGATTTTTTGGGTAAAAAGTGACAAGCTGATTCTCAAATTTATACGGAAATACAAACGACTTCGAAACACCCAAACAACTTTGAAAAATAAGAACAAAGTTGAAGGATTTACACTACCCAACTTTATGATACTGGCATAATGACACAAAATTGAATCCATGGAACAGAACAGAATCTAAAACTACACCCTCACATATATTGTCATTTGATTTTCAACAAAGGTGCCAAGGCATTTCAGTGGAGAAAGGAAAGTCTTCAAAACAAATGGCACCAGATCAACTAGGTAGCCTTATGCCAAAAAAAAGAACTTTGATTCATACTTCTCGCTGTATACAAATATTAACTCAAAATGGATCATAGACCTAAATGTAAAATGCAAAATTATAAAACTATTAGGAGCAAATACATTAAAAAATCTTTGTGACCTTGAGTTAGGCAAAGATTTCTATACCAAAAGCATGATTCATAATCGAAAAAGAATGATAAATTTCATCAAAATTAAGAACTTCTGTACTTTAAGGATGCTCTTAAGAGAATGAAAAGATAACTAACAGACTAGGAGAAAATATTTGCAAACTTCATATCTGAGAAAGGATTTCTATGTAGAATATACAAAGAACTCTGAATACTCAATTGAAACAAGCCAACTTTTTAAAAATGAGCAAAAGATATGAACAGACACTTAATCAGAGAAGATATATGGATGGCAAATAAGCACATGAAAAGATGCCCAACATCATTAGTCATAAAACAAATGCAAATTAAGACCACAGTGAGGTACCACTACATCCTTACCAGAATGTCTAAAATTAAACAGAACGACCATACCGAGTACTGACGAGGACGCGCAGCAACTGGAACACTAACACACTGCTGGGGGGAGTGCAAAATGCTTACTCACTTCGGAAAACAGTTTGACAGTTTCATAAAAACTAACACACATCTAACACATGATGTAGACATTCTACTTCCAGGTATTTACCCAAGAGAAATGAAAGCATATGTCCATGCAAAGACACAGAAGAATGTTCATAGGAGCTTTATTTATCATAGCCAAACACATCTGAGACAACCCAAATGTCCATAAACAGCTGAATAAATAAAGCAATCATGGTATATCCATATAATACTATTTAGCAATAAAAAGAAATCAACTATTAACACACACAACACGAATGGATCTCAAAATAATTATGCTGAGTAAAAGGCAAAAAAGAACACAAAATATACGATTCCATTTATATAAACTTGCAGAAAACAAAAACCAATCTATAGTGCAGAAAGGAGAGGAGTGGTTGTCTGGAAAGAGAGTAATGGGAGGGAGGGGTCACCAAGGAGCACAAGGCATTTTTGGGAGTGACAGGTATGTTCATTATCTTGACTATGGTGATGAATTTACAGGTGTAGATTTATGTCAAAACTTATCAATTGTTTGTCTTAAATGTGTGCAGTTTATCACATGTCAATTATACCTCAAAAAAACTGTTTAAAAAACAGCATTTACCACCAAGTAGAGCTGAAGCTCAAAAACAGAGATTGACCTGAATTATGAAAAAATAAGGAAAGTCCATTTTTTTGCACGCTTGAGTGAAATACATAACACTAAACACACAGTGTTATAAATTATGATGAACAGACTGGGACAAAATTTTAGGTTACATTGGTGGTAAGGGAGAAGAGGAACAGTAAAGACAGCCTTTTATTTCAAAGAAAATTTTAAAAGCACATATACATAATATATATATATGTTCATATATATGTAACTTCAGAGCTGTGATATCTCTCAGATTTCCTTTTCCCCACATTCCTTAACAATGGGACTTCTCCTTTACCTGATATTCAGACCCGCAGACAACACATATAGTACTGTATTGTTCTCAGAGAAGGCAATAGGTTACTGTCATTTACCAACTGTTTTATCATTTTTCTTTATATCACAGAATCATAACTAAATTGAAAACAATACTTCAGAAACCGAACTAGAATAACTCAGCACACCATTGAGTTTTCCATAATTTGAAATCCTTTTTTTAAAGAAATAGTAACACCTTGAGACAACCAATCCTAATTTCTAATACTTTACAACTTCCTTCAGCCACAGAGGAGTAGGCACATAGCCATCCGAGAGAGATATGTAAACCTCTCCTTACCACTCAAAAGCCACCACAGCAAAGGGATGAATCCTGGACTCTCACTGATGTACTTCAAGCCTTTCAAATTGATGCTCACATTGTACAAGGACATCAGCATTAACCTGAAATGTGAAAGAAAATGGTGTTGAAATGTTGGCTCCTCCACTCTATATTTCACCCTAAATATATCTCTTGGTTAACAGGACTTTAACATACTTAGAGGTTTCCTTGCATTTCAGGCATCCAATTCTACAATCTGTATGACAGGTATAGCAAGCAGAAGGTATGTGAAATAATAATTGTCTCTGAAGCTACAGGAAAATGGGAAACTTGAGCAACAGTGCCACACAATACCACCTTTAGGCTCACATAATCAAGAGACATGAATGTAGAGATGGTACCACAGGAAACCTCAAAACTATATCTATTGAATCATCTCTTTTATTACCAATCCTGCATTTATATACAGGTAACCCTCAATTCACAAGTATACTATACTCTAAACAAACATTTTCTTAAAGGAAAGGACCCTCAACCTGGTCTTCAAAGAATTCCCACAAATACAGTACTAACAAATGTGAGTTCATAATAAAGATCAGAAAATACACACCAAAAAACACCCTTATAAGTAACAGCACAAAGAACCAATGAGAGCCGCATACTAGAAGTATCAGAGTCAGATACTAGACATATCAACTGCAGAGTAGAAAATGTGTATGTTTAATAGGTATAAATAATTCAATAAGAAATTAAAAACATGATCAAGGAGCTACCAAGTATTATAAATGACCAGGAACTCAAGAGAACCTAGGAGAGCTCACAAAAATGAAAACTATAATTATCAAACTGTAAAACTCAAGGGTAATTGACCCCTGGGAAAGGAGAAATACTAAATAGGAAATAGAGCTAAAGAAATTGTAGCAGAGAGAGCAAAGCCAGGAAGGAGGAAGCCCATAAAGGCGGGTGCCAGAACGAGGGGAGCACTAAGACGTGCACACGAAATGGCCCCGGCTGGGGCTGCCTCTGAACTATGTCACCACGAGGCAGACACTAAGGAGCCCAGTGGAGACAGAGAGCTGGAAAACCCAGGAACAGGCACAGTTTGTGGCTGCTGACCACCTCCGGGGAGCCAGGGTTTAGGAGTCAGGTAAAGCTAACCACCTGCTAGGACAAACATCAATTCTCTTCAGGAAAAGATAAGAGTCCAGAGTCCACAACACACCTTCTACAACGTCCAGTATACAATCGAATGTTTAACTCGCAGGGCTGGCTAGGCGAGGAGAGTAGGGCAGTTGCTTTGGGCGCAAATTTAAGAGATGCCAAAAGACTCAGTAACCAAGATTTTTAAAATATATTATAATGCAAATTTTAAAAAAATCAAAACTACTGTAAAAGTTCCATAATAAGCAATATGTCAAAATATTAAATAAAGATGAGATCAGTAACAGTTCCATACCAAGACACATTAGAGCCTGAGGCAAAAGGAAAATCAGTAATAGCGACTCTCCATTAACAAGGGACTACGTAAATAAATCAAGGTGGGCCAGGCACGCGCATGCCATGGAAAATGTTTATTACAGCCCTCTCTTAAAACAGCTGGTTTCCTCACTAACCCTACTTTGTCAAAAGCAAGCTCCGTGGCTGATTCCTCTTTATCACCCACAGCCTGGTACAGTACCTGGGACACTAAGCACTCCGTTTAAATATGGAAAATGACTCAATTCCCAGTGACCGAGAGCCTCAGCAGGGCAAAGCAAGCAGGGACAGGTCTTTCTCTCCTCGTATTTTAGGGGCATCTTCAAGGTCAAGACAAGCTACGGAGTCCAAGAAGGTAACACTAGACGAGCGCCCTCGACAGCAGTGAGGCCCAGCTTTCCAGTTACGATCCTCAGCCCCCCATGGGCCAAAGATGAGCCGCAAGTGCAAATCCTCTCAAGGTTTCCTGAGATATCCAAATATCTATTTGCTAGTAACCTATTATGAGTTATTAAGGGCTATTCAAATGTCATATTCATGAGAAAAATTCAGCACCTTGACTAGAATTTTCAGCGGTCTCTGATCCAGTGTTCCAGGAAGAGAAAAGTTCCTACTTCACATTACCAGCACAGATAGCTGGAATTCCTTAAAATTAAATGTACTGTCTATGCTGCTCTCACGCACAACAGCAGGGCTGAGTCATTGCAAGAGAGATCATATGGCCTACAGAGCCTAAAATATTCTCTATCTGGCCCCTTACAGAAGAAGTTTGCTAACTCCTGCTTTAGAGCATGAAAATAGGATAAACCAATCTTCTCTAGATCTTAAAAGGCAAAGTTAACCTCTAGATGGTAACTGTAATACGTGTGCAAATATGCGGCAGAAGATACGTCCAGCTGAAATTCTTCATTGACTGCCATTTAACTTTAAGGTGTCAAAAACGACTCACAAATTGACAGATACCTTTAAAATTTCCTATTTGGTCAAAATCAGCCATCCTTGTGAAGCAAACATGGAACAAAGGTGATTGCAATGACCATGGTGCCACCTGAGACCTCAAATCATGGTCAGGCTACATCTCACAGAAGACCAGCGACTTCTCCAAGATCACTCAAGGACCTAGCAAACACCAAACTCAGAATGACTCTCCGTTTCTTATCCAAATGTTTTCTATTCCAACCAAAAGCAATTTGTAAATAATGTATGACGTTTCCAACTGTCAAGTCAAAGAAACTGCCCACTCGACTCACTGTTATAGGACTTCACAGGAGATACTAAAAGTAAATGTCATTTCTCAAACGACTGTAGTACCAGGAGTCAGACTTTTTCCTCCAATGACAAAAAAGCCAGCAAAGCTGGCTTCCAACCACAAACCTAGGCAGAAGATTCGTTACAGATGGACTAATGGGCTCCAGAAGAACAACTTCCCGGTCTCTGCAGTCTTGAGAACTTGAGATACATCTGACTCTGATAACAAAAGGACTGAAAGCAAGGCTAAAATAAAGGTAGTGGCGAACGTGGATGCCACAAAAGCAACAACGGGAACTTGCCTTCAATGAAAGGAAGCTCTCTTGGGGCTGGCCCAGTGGCACAGCGGTTAAGTTCCCACGTTCCGTTCTTGGCTGCCCAGGGTTCACCGGTTTGGATCCCGGGTGCGGACATGGCACTGCTTGGCAAAAGCCATGCTGTGGAAAGCATCCCATGTGTAAAGTAGAGGAAGACAGGCACGGATGTTAGCTCAGGGCCAGTCTTCCTCAGCAAAAAAGAGAAGGATTGGCAGTAGTTAGCTCAGGGCTAATCTTTCTCAAAAAAAAAAAAAAAAAGAAAGGCAGCTCTCTTCACCTGGGTCACCGGCCTGGACAGGCTCTCCCGGTGGGGAGCTGGGAAGCCCTCCTGACGGTCTGGTGCACAGGGCTGACTCACTGCAAGTAAAGGTGACGCAACTGAACTGCCTTATCCTTCATCTAAAAGAAACGCCAACTGTCACCTACAAGTAACAGAGAACAAACACACCCAGCGCTTCCAAACAAACCAACAATAAAGACAAACCAAAAGGCATGATTGTGATGGCCAGAAACAAAAACTACAAATCAGTCTTCCAAAACTGACTAAAATCTAAAGTAGCCAAATTAGCACCATCAAGTAATTCTCAGGAACAATGAGCAATAAAAGTCTTAGAAAAGTTTACTTATGTTATTTGAGAGAGAAGCAACTGGCAGAGCAATACAATTAGACATTTCAGACCAAATGACAGACGGCAGCTTGCAGTTAGAGGCCTATCAATTTTTAAAGAGGAATGCAGTAATTAACTACTTAGCATGCTTGTTTTAGAGTCTGCAACCCCTCCCCAATCGAGTCAGAACCTAAAAATCTGTGGTCCATGCCATATGTAATCCTAATCAAATACCTATAGATTAATTGTTATCTACTACGTAACACTGAAGAGACACAAAAGAATATAAAGAACACCAGAACACACACCTCCCTGGTTAAGAAAGAAAACCTCACCACCACAGTCAAACCCCCGTGGAACTCTGAACGCGTACTTCAGGGCGGTGGGAACCACTGTCTACACCTGATGTGAGAATAGCCTTGCATGTCTGTATACTTGTACAACAGGGACAGAACCTGGCGATTTTGTTCTCCATGTTTGCAGCAGCAGCAGGAGGCCGTACGTAACCCCCACACCACGCTGAGGCGTCTATTGATTTGCACAGTTCTAACGTCTTTGCACGATAGGTTCCCACACACTAACTGCCCTCCCTCTGTCTGTTCTCCAGCTGACGGCGGTTCAGGTAGCTTCCTGGGGCACACCGTTACAAACATGGCTGCCAGGACGTTTCTGCACAAGTATCCTGGTGTTTACAGGTAAAACTTCCTCCGGAGTATGTAGGCAGAAGGGGACTGCCTGTCCCAGGCATGCATGTGGTCAACCTCAACAGAGGCCGCCCAACAGCCTCCATCTCCCTCCCCACAGCAAGAGGACAGGTGTCAGCTCTCCCGGCCTCACCTCCTCTCCAAAGCTCAAACTGCCTGACTCTGGTTTTGTTCAACGAGATGGAATGGAAAGGTATCTCATTAGGGTTATAATCTGCATTACAATTGAGGTCGAGAATCTTATCCATATTTATGAAGCTTGTCAGTATCTTTTGGGAACTGCCTGATTATCTCTTTGGTTATATGTATATTGGGTTATTCGCCTTTTTCTTATTGAAAAAGCTGAATACAGATTTTTGAGATTTTTAAAAATATAGATAGAATGATCAAACTAGATAGGTTGAAATCCTAAAAATGCCTCTCAGACAACCTGAGGTTATATTATTCATGGCACCAAATACCAATTTATAACTCAGTACTAGACCAATTCAGTGAATGATAAATGTTTTGGCATTAAGAGCCCTACCGCGTGAAAAATAATATACATTCATTTCCAGACCCCAAATGATAATTAACATCCTAGAAATATGTTATAATGGCCTTAATGATAACTTTCCTACTACCTAGCATTACTAAAGTTTTGACTGGAAACAATTTAGAAACCCAATCATGTTTGAATATTTCCTTTCAATTGGCATTAAGCTGCTCCTTCTGTGAAGAAGTCGTCAGGCCACCACTGCAGTGACACTTTGTATGACTTTTAACAACAAACAAGGTATGACCGTAACCCAGAAGGTGAGTATCTGCATCTCACTTGCTCGTTTAGCAGGACTTCCTGAGCATCTCCTGTGTGCCAGGCCCTGGGACACAGAGCTGAAGAGGCGGTATGTGCCCCCGGAAGTTCACCGTGAGAGGGAGAGACAAGCAGAGCAGATGCTGAGCAGGCTGTCTGTGCTCTGAGGTCCCTTCCAAGCTCAGTGCCCTGAGCTGAGTTCTAAAGTGCTGCCATTATTTTAAGACATTTTGTGGAAATGCTGCTAGAATCATCTTCACAAATACAGTCTGAGCTCTGACTATCCCGAAGAAGTTCTCTCTTCTTTGGAAGCTGGGATTCTGCGGAGAAGCCAGCCCACTGCTCCTGACGATGATGAATCATTGCTCACGGAGGCACAGAGCTGCACGCACAGCCACAGTCACTCAGAGCCACATCTCTTCAGAAATGTCATAATGCCAGTTTGGTCGCAAAGTATGAACTGGATTTCCTGCAGAGCTCACAAATTGGTTCTGTCCAGAGGACCTGGGAAATTTCATGAGCAGGACTTCTGCTGACGACAACTGGAAGTCATCGAGTGGGGGGTAACCAACAGTAACCTCAAGGAGCAGGATAAAGTACATTCCAGACTCCAGAGGCATTTCTACACTCCCCCACCCCATGTGTCTGACAAGAAACAGCTCTGCTGAGCTGCTCTCCTCCCTCCTGGTCCTTCCTGACCATGCATGCCGCATACTCCCCGGCCCCTGCACAGTGAAACGTGCTTTGCCAGTAACCTGCGATTGGTACAGAGCAGACATATTCCCTTCACAGAGCCTGCAGCCCAACCCCAAACCTGGGAGAGCAGTATGCTGAGAGCCAAGCCATCGCTCAGGAATGTGGAAACCCCTCCCTGCCGCCCTCCAACGGCTCAGCCTGCCAGCAGACTCTTCTCTCTAGCTGAGGAGCCACCTTAAACTCTGGGCCTTCAGCCAACCCATTCAACGACATCTCCAGCAGTTCTGTCCCTAACACTGACCCTGAGAAGCAGCCAGAATAAGTTGTTAAAAGGCCGCCTGTGGCCTGTTCAATAAGGACCAATAAAATCATAACGAAGGATGGGCAACGAGAATAAGTTAATGCGAAAGTTAAGTACAAAAGAAATAGGGGTACTTAACAAGGCTAGAAGTCATCCTAATTCCTAAAATCCACATCTCCAATGTGAAACAAAAGTTTTGTTTGTCCAGCTCTTACTGTCAAGGAGAATAGCAACAACAGCATCACCTGACAGGAGTGGGGAAAGACAAGACACAGCCAGGACAGTCTCAGGGTCCAGTGCACCAGGCTCAGTGCCAGCATGATGCTCAATGGCCTCTGCAATCCTAAGGTCAGGGTGCAATCCTAGACACAGCACAGACCCTGCCTGTGCCAGACGTGCATGTGGAAGTCTGGATAACCCATGGTTACAGGTGGAAGAAACCGGACTGATGCTGACAGTGACAGATGAAGCTCTTGACACTTCACACCCCAACTGGTGAACGACTAATGCATGGAGAAGAGCTGGCCAAGATCCTCTGCCAGGGGCTTGCCACTGGCTTGCAGCATGGAATTCCCCAGCCCAGGCTGAGGGAGCCTGGTCTAGGGCTGGCCTGGGTGGCAAGCAGGCACTTGAGAGGCTGATGCAAATGTGAAAATTATCAACAGAGAACACAGTCCTGGTTGGTGTAGCAAGCAGGTGATCCTCTTGGAGGTATGGATGCCAAGGCTTAAGAGATCTACCACTACAGTAAACAGCAATCCACTCATCCTGCTGGAAGCACAAAGCACCTCGTGAGACCCCCAGGATCAGCTGGTATGTCTAGCCACCAGATGTTGGAAGTTTCTACATTTGAAGTTAAAAAAGTGTCTTCCCCAAAAAGGCAGATAAACTAGGGCTAGTGAGAAATTACAGTCTGAGAGGATATGATAATGAAAGAACTCACAGAGGCCAAGTCACAACAATGTCCCACTTGTTACCCCAGGAGAATGTGCCACCAAAGAGATGGCCCTGGTGCCCCATGGTAGAACTAAGTCTGTTATAAGGTCACTGACCCACAGGGCCCATGGGGACTCCAAAGGGAAGCAAAAGGAACAGGGCACCATGAGCCAGCCCTTCATTCTGGAAAAATGGAAACTTTTTTCCACATTCTGGAAAACATGTCACATCATGGTAAACCCAAAGTCACTCAAATTCTAGCAGAGCTGGCAAATGGACTGATGTGGACCTACGGCCCTGCTGAAGGTTGTCACAGCATAACTGGGAGAAAAAAGGCTGCCTAGGAGCCAGCAGAGTGGGAGAACTTGAAAATGCTAAAGCAAGAGATGACAACCAACTCAGCAAAATCCAAGAGGGCAGCTAATCAAAAGGACAGCTAATTGAAATCAGAGGTAGGAGGACTACTCACCCAAAAACCCCAAAAGCCAGATGTCCCTCTGACACATGAGAGAAGAGTGTGAGAGTGAGGGGCTATTAATAAGTGAGGCAGCTGAGATGAGTAAGCTCACAACCCACACCCTCAGTTCTCTCCATGGAGCAGGAAGTAGAGCCACCTGCAGAGGACTGAGTAACAGCAAAGCGGTCAGGTCACAAACAGCCTACAGTCCAACCTAGCCACTGTGGACAGCAAAGTGGGCACCGGTAAGGACACAGAGGAGGGTTCCCAGGGATGCTCACGTGCATGAAGTGGAAGAGAAATGGATTTTTTTAAATGGATTTAAAAAATGAGAACAAGGGGCGGGGTGGGACCAAGATGCCGGAGTGCGAGGTCTTCTTTGTCTCTCCCCCATTGAATCTACAACTAATTGGACATTCACCGATTAACAAAGGATATCCAGATAGCATCTCAAGACGCCTAAAAGTCTCGTGCTACTACACATCGGAACGTGGACAGACTTCCCCCCGGGAGGAGGTGGAAATAGGTGAAAACTCTCTGACCCCCGACCCCCGGACAGCCTAGTTCCTGAAGGAGGCTCTCTTCCAGCGGATTCCACCATAGCATCGCCAAGCACCGAGGGCAGGAGTGTGCACTCACCAGCGGAAAGACAGTGGAAACAGGTGACAACACCGCTACCCAAGCCCCCCGCGATCACACCTAAGCCCAAGGGCAAATCCCCAGGGCCCCACACCCACTGGCAGGGAAGGCCTCCGCTCACCATTAGCAGGGAGGCCACGCCCAGAATCCAGGAAAAAGGAAAGCTCCCGGTGGGCAGATCCCCCGGGGTGGCTCCAGGCCACAAGCTGCTGCTGGGCTCACGGTCTCCTGCACACGGGTCGGTACAGGGGGTGCCTGGACTTCCCATGGACGTGCCTGGGGACTGGGTGGAGCTCCAACACCCGGCTCTGTGGCCCAGGGGGTTGCTCCAGGGTCCCACACCCCCCCAGCAGGGAGGGCCTCTGCTCACCATTGGCAGGGAGGCCCCACACAGCATTCGGAACACCAGGAAGCTCCCTAGAGCAGAATTCCCCACAAGGCAGCAGCTTACAAGCCACCGCAGGCCTATGGACTCTGGCCGTGTCCCAGACGAGGCAAGGGGCTCCCAGAGATCCCGTGAGAGTAAAGTGGGGCAGAGTAGAGCTCCGGTGAAACGACTATGTAGCCCAGGGGGAACTCCAGGGTCCTACAGCAGCCTCAGTGAAAGCCTCTGCACAGCACTAGTGGAGAGGTCCCGACTGGCAATCGCAAGGCGGGAAGGCCCTGGGGCAAAAGCAGCACAGCTAAGTGAGCTAATGACAAACTGCAGAAGATACCCATAGCTCTGCTGGGACCTATAGTGGACAAGTGTGATCTGGTGGGCTCTGCTAGGGACAAATCAGAGATTATACGTGATCCTGCTCCTGGCTGATGGGAAAGCCCACAACACCACTGCAGACCACAAGGAGGGAGCGCGTCTAGGTGGGCTGCAGCAGTAGGCACCAGCAGCCTGAGGCCCCCTTGCGATAGCCCCCACAACCGACGAGGGACCCACATGACCACTGTGACTACAAGGAGGGGTCCAGACCCAGTCAGTAACAGCTGACAGGGTTCCTGGTTGGGGCAGTCTAAACAGCTGCCCCCCAACACACACCAGTCACAACAAGTGGAAGCAGTGACTAAACTCTATCTCTATGCGGAGTCACAAACCCACGCCATCAAGCAGTATGAAAAAATATATTAAATCTCCAGAACAGAAGGAAAATGATAAGCATCCAGAAAACAATCCCAAAGACAATGAAATCTACAACCTAAATGACAATGATTTCAAAACTGCCAATATTAAAAAATTCAACGACCTAAAAGAGAATTCAGATAGACAATTCAATGAGTTCAGGAGCTATGTCACAAAAGAGCTTGACACCATAAAGAAGAACCAATTAGAAATACTGGAGATGAAGAACACAATGGAGGAGATTAAGAAAAATCTGGACTCTCTGAACAGTATGGTCGATAATATGGAGGACAGAATTAGCAATTTGGAGGATAGGAATATAGAAATGATGCAGGCAGAGGAGGAGAGAGAATTAAGACTAAAAAGAAATGAAGAAACTCTCCAAGAATTATCTGACTCAATTAGGAGATGCAACATAAGGTATACCAGAGGGAGAAGAGAAGGAGAAGGGGGCAGAAGGCCTGTTCAAAGAAATAATAGCTGAGAACTTTCCAAACTTGGGAAGATAGATGGAACTTCATGTCACAGAAGCCAACAGATCTCCAAACTTTATTAACGCAAGAAGACCAACCCCAAGACATATAGTAGTGAAACTAGCAAAAGTCAACGACAAAGAGAAAATACTAAGGGAAGCCAGGCAGAAGAAAATAACTTACAAAGGAAACCCCATAAGGCTATCAGCAGATTTCTCAGGAGAGACCTTACAGGCTAGAAGAGATTGGAATGAAATATTCAAAACTCTGAAGGATAAAAACTTGCAGCCAATAATACTCTACCCAGCAAAAATATCCTTCAAATATGATGGAGAAATAAAAACTTTCCCAGATAAACAAAAGTTAAGGGAGTTCATCACCACAAAACCTCCTCTTCAAGAATTGCTCAGGAAGAAACTCATTCCTGAAAAATCAAAAAAAGGAAAGGGGTTACAAAATCCAGAACAAAGGAGATAAGCAAAAGGACAATAACACAAAGTAACAGCTCTCCATCAGGACAAAATGCAAAAGAACTGGAAAGCAAGTGATAAAATTGCAACAGTAGGCCCCCACGTTTCAATAATCACACTAAACATGAATGGATTGAACTCTCCAATCAAAAGGCACAGAGTGGCAGGATGGATCAAACAACAAGATCCAACAATATGCTGCCTCCAGGAAACACACCTCAGCCCCAAAGACAATCACAGACTCAGAGTGAAGGGGTGGAAGACAATACTCCAAGCCAATAATGAACAAAAGAAAGCAGGTGTTGCCATACTTATATCAGACAAAGTAGACTTCAAAGCAAAACAGGTAACGAAAGACAAAGAGGGGCAGTATATAATGATAAAAGGGATGCTCCACCAAGATGACATAACAGTCATAAATACATACGCACCTAACACAGGAGCACCAAAATTCGTGAAGAAACTCTTAACAAAACTAAAAGGAGACATCAACAGCAATACAATAATAGTAGGGGACCTCAACACCCCATTAACACCAATGGACAGATCATCCAGACAGAAAATCAACAAGGAAATTATAGAATTAAATGAAAAATTAGATCAGATGGACCTAACAGATATATATGGAACACTTCATCCAAAAACAGCAGGTTACACATTCTTCTCAAGCACGCATGGAACATTCTCAAGGATAGAACATATCTTGGGAAACAAAGCAAGCATCAATAAGTTCAAGAGGGGTGAAATAATACCAAGCATCTTTTCTGATCACAATGCTATGAAACTAAAAATCAACTACAAGAATAAAGCTGGGAAAGGGGCAAAAATGTGGAGACTAAACAACATGCTACTGAACAAACAATGGATTATTGAAGAAATTAAAGAAGAAATCAAATATTATTGGGAGACGAAAATGAAAACACACTGTACCAAATTATTTGGGACACAGCAAAGGCAGTCCTAAGAGGAAAATTCATTGCAATACAGGCTCACCTCAATAAGCAAGAAAAATCTTACATAAACAACCTCAAACAACACCTAACGGAATTAGAAAAAGAAGAACAAACAAAGCCCAAAGTCAGTAGAAGGAGGGAAATAATAAGAATTAGAGCAGAAATAAATGATATTGAAACAAAAAAGACAGTAGAAAGGATCAATGAAACAAAGAGTTGGTTCTTCGAAAAAATTAACAAAATCGACAAACCCTTAGCCAGACTCACTAAAAAAAAAAAGAAGTCTCAAATAAATAAAATTAGAAATGAGAGAGGAGAAATCACAACAGACACCGAAGAAATACAAAGGATCATAAGAGAATACTATGAAAAACTATATGCCAACAAATTGAACAACCTAGAAGAAATGCATAAATTCCTAGACTCATACAACCTACCCAAACTGAATCAGGAAGAAATAGAGAATCTGAATAGACCAATCACAAGTAAAGAAATAGAAACAGTAATCAAAAACCTCCCCAAAAATAAGAGTCCAGGACCAGACAGCTTCTCTGGAGAATTCTACCAAACATTCAAAGAAGATTTAATACCTATCCTTCTCAAACTGTTCCAGAAAATAGAGGAAGATGGAGCACTCCCTAATACATTCTATGAAGCCAACATCACCCTGATCCCCAAACCTGACAAGGACAACACAAAGAAGGAAAACTACAGGCCAGTATCACTGATGAATATAGATGCAAAAATCCTCAACAAAATTTTGACAAACCAAATACAGCAATATATCAAAAAGATTATACACCATGATCAAGTGGGATTTATACCAGGGACACAGGGATGGTTCAACATCCACAAGTCAATCAACGTGATTCACTACATTAACAATATGAGAAACAAAAACCACATGATCATCTCAATAGATGCAGAGAAAGCATTCGACAAGATCCAACATCCATTTATGATAAAAACCCTCAATAAAATAGGTATAGAAGGAAAGTACCTCAACATAATAAAGGCCATATATGACAAATCCACAGCCAACATCATAGTCAACGGACAAAAACTGAAACCCATCCCTCTCAGAACAAGAACAAGACAAGGGTGCCCACTTTCACCACTCCTATTCAACATAGTACTGGAGGTGTTGGCCAGAGCTATTCGGCAGGAAAAAGAAATAAAATAAAAGGAATCCAGATAGGCAACAAAGAAGTAAAACTCGCTGTCTGCAGACAACATGATCTTATATATAGAAAACCCCAAAGAATCCATACAAAAACTATTAGAAACAATCAACAACTACAGCAAAGTTGCAGGGTATAAAATCAACATACATAAATCAGTAGCATTTCTATACGCTAACAATGAACTAACAGAAAAAGATCTCAAGAACTCAATCCCATTCATGATCGCAACAAAAAGAATAAAATACCTTGGGATAAATTTAACCAAGGAAGTGAAAGATCTATAGAACGAAAACTACAAGACCTTCTTGAAAGAAATCGACGACAACATAAAGAGATGGAAAGACATTCCATGCACATGGATTGGAAGAATAAACATAGTTAAAATGTCCATACTACCTAAAGCAATCTACAGATTCAACGCTATCCCAATCAGAATTCCAATGTCATTCTTTACAGAAATCGAACAGAGAATCCAAAAATTCATATGGGGCAGCAAAAGACCCCGAATTACTAAAGCAATCCTGAGAAAGAAGAACAAAGCTGGAGGCATCATAATCCCTGACTTCAAAACAGACTATAAAGCCACAGTAATCAAAACAGCATGGTACTGGTACAAAAACAGGTGCACAGATCAATGGAACAGAATTGAAAGACCAGAAGTAAAACCACACATCTATGGACAGCTAATCTTTGACAAAGGAGCTGAGGGCCTACAATGGAGGAAAGAAAGTCTCTTCAACAAATGGTGCTGGGAAAACTGGACAGCCACATGTAAAAGAATGAAAATCAACCATTCTTTTTCACCATTTACTAAAATAAACTCAAAATGGATCAAAGACTGAAAGATTTGGCCTGAAACAATAAGTCTTCTAGAAGAGAATATCGGCAGCACACTCTGACATCAGCTTCAAAAGAATCTTTTCGGACACCATAACCCCCCACATGAGGGAAACAATAGAAAGAATAAACAAATGGGACTTCATCAGGCTAAAGAGCTTCTTCAAGGCAAGGGAAAACAAGATTGAAACAAAAAAACAGCCCACTAAGTGGGAAAAAATATTCACAAGTTATTTATCCGACAAAGGGTTAATCTCCATAATATACAAAGAACTCACACAACTCAACAATAAAAAATCAAATAACCCAATTACAAAATGGGCAGAGGACATGAACAGACATTTCTCCAAAGAAGATATGCAGATGGCCAATAGACACATGAAAAGGTGCTCATCATCACTAATCATCAGGGAAATGCAAATCAAAACTACACTAAGATATCACCTTACACCTGTTAGAATGGCAAAAATATCCAAAACCAAGAGTGACAAATGTTGGAGAGGTTGTGGAGAAAAGGGAACCCTCATACACTGTTGGTGGGAATGCAAACTGGTGCAACCACTATGGAAAACAGTATGGAGATTCCTCAAAAAGTCAAGAATAGAAATACCTTATGACCCAGCCATCCCACTACTGGGTATATATCCTAAGAACCTGAAACCAGCTATTTCAGAAGCTCCATGCACCCCTATCTTCATTGCAGCATTATTCACAATAGCCAAGTCATGGAACCAACCTAAGTGCCCAGCAACTGATGATTGGATAAAGAAGTTGTGGTATATTTATACAATGGAATACTACTCAGCCATAAAAAAGGACAAAGTTGTCCCATTCACAACAACATGGATAGACCTTGAGAGTATTATGTTGAGTGAAATAAGCCAGACAGAGAAAGACGAACTCTGTATGACTCCACTCATAGGTGGTAGTTAACATACGCACAAAGAGAACTGATTGGTGGTTGCCAGGGGAAAGGGGGGTGGGGGGAGGGCACTAGGGGTCAAGTGGTGTACCTACAACATGACTAATAATAATGTACAACTGTAATTTCACAAGGATGTTAACTTTTATAACCTTAATAAAAAAAAATGAGAACAAGGGCTTCCGGTTTCCAGTTCACATATGAGGAGCGTGGAAGTCGCCACTCTCTCCCAACAAATAAAAATCACAACAGACTGAAAAACCAACAACTCTTCTTGGATTCATAAGAGAAAGCGGACACAGGGCCAACCACTGCCCCCAGGATTGGAGAGACAGACAGGTGAACACAGGGAGCCAGCTTCCCAGAGCAGAGACTCACGAGAGGAAACCACCGCAGGAACCAGCGGTGGGAGAAGAAAACCTGAACTGCAACTGAGGAATTAGCCAAGGCTCAGTGTAGACAATGCTGACAGTTAAAAACTCCAGGGGGACCCAGTCAAAGGGAGGTCCCTACAATACTATGAGATTTACCTCTAGGAGCTCAAGCAGGTTTCCACAGCAAGGGGAGGGGAAGAGGAACCATTCTGAAATACACCAGAGTGCTTTGTTCTTCCTAACAAGGCTGGCCCTCAGGGAAGCTAGTCAACCAGAGCCTAACTGACTCAGGGAAGGGAAATACCCAACTCCAGTGAGCTCTAGCCTTCGGAAGGGAAATACCCAACTCCAGCCCACTCCAGCCAAGCTGTCCAGGATATGAAATGCAGTCCAGAGGCACAGGCTCACTACAAGACTGAGACGAAATCACAGGAAGAGTACAGTTAAGTGTCACCTAACAACACGGACACATTCTGAGAAATGTATTGTTAGGTGATTCTGTAGTTGTATGAACATCATACAGTGCACTTATGCAAACCTAGATGGTACAGCCTACAACACACCTACCTCTATGGTCCTAATGTTATCAGACCACTGTCATGTATACGTGGTACATCATTGACCAAAATGTTGTTCTAGGCCTATTTACAGCAGTTCCTTTTAGTACATCATGCTGGCTATCACGAAAAAATTACAAGGCATATCATACCAAAAGGCAAAAAATACATCTGAAGAGACAGACCAAGCATCAGACCCAGACATGGCAGGGTCACTGGAATTATCAGACCAGAAATTTAGAACAATTATGATTAATATACTAAGGGCTCTAATATATCAAGTAGATAGCATGAAAGAACAGATGGATAATGTAAACAGAGAGACAGAAATCCTAAGAAAGAACCAATTAAAAAAAAATGCTAGAGATAAAAAGCCCTGTAACAAAAATGAAGAAAAGTCTTTGATGGGCTTACCAGCAGACTAGACATGGCTGAGGAAAGAATCTCTGAACTAGAAGACATATTGATAGAAACCTCCAAAATTGAAAAGCAAAGAGAACAAAGACTGAAAAAACAGAACAGAATATCCAAGGACCGTGTGGCAACTACAAAGGGGGTAACATAAATGTAATGAGAATACCAGAAGGGAAAGAGAGAGAAAAGAACAGAAGAAATATTTGAAACAGTAATGACTGAGAATTCCCCAAACTAATGTCAGACACCAAACCACAGATCCAGGAAGCTCAGGGATCACCAAGTAGGGTAAATGCAAAAATAAACTACACCTGGGCATACCATTTTCAAACTGCAGAAAATCAAAGATAAAGAAAATATCCTGAAAGAAGCCAGAGAAAAAAACACCTCACTTACAGAGGAACAAAGATAAGAATTACATCCAACTTCTCAGAAAACATGCAAGCAAGAACAGAGTAGAGTAAAATATTTAAAATGTTGAGAGGTAAAAAACCCACCAACTTACAATTCTATACAATTCAATTCTTCTTACAATTCTGTAAGCAAAATTACTCTTGAAAAGTGAAGGAGAAATAAGACTTTCTCAGACAAGCAAAAATTAGAATTTGTTGCCAGCAGACCTGCCTTATAAGAAATGTTAAAAGAAGTTCTTTAGAGAGAAGGAACATACCACAGACTGGAAACTTGAATTACTTAAAGAAAGGAAGAACACTAAAGGAGGAATAAGTGAAGGAAAAATAAAAACTTTCATTTTTCTTATTCTTAGTTGATCTAATAGATAAAAGTTTGCTCAAAATAATAATGGCAGCAATATATTTGACTATGCATGCTTATGTAGATAGCTGTATGTGTGTGTGTATATGCTTGTGTATAAGTGAAATGAATGATAGCAATGATACAAGGAATGGCAGGAAGTAATTAGGATTATTCTTTACCATAAGATACTCACACTACCCAGGAAGTGATATGATATTATTTAAAAGCAGACTAGACTCTGAGTGTATATTGGAAACTACAGGCAACCACTAAAAAAAGTAAAAAGAGAAGCACAACCAACATGCTAAGAAAGGAAAGAAAATGAAATCACATAAAATGATCAGTTAAAATCACAAAATGCAGAAAAAGAATGGGAGACAAAAATAGGAATAAAAACCAAGGGCAACAAATAGAAAACAGTAATGAATATGGTAGACATTAACCCAACTATATCAATTATCACTTTGAATGTCAGTGGTCTAAATGCACCAACTAAAAGACCAATTTGTCAGAGTGGATCAAAAAACAAGACCCAAGTATGTATTGTGTACCAAATACCCACTTTAGGGGCTGGCCCTGTGGCTGAGTGGTTAAGTTCGCACGCTCTGCGTTTGCGGCCCAGGGTTTGCCGGTTCAGATCCTGGGTGTGGACCTACACACCACTCATCCAGCCATGTTGTGGTGGGGTCCCACACGGAAGAACTAGAATGACCTATAACTAGGTCATCTACAACTATGCACTGGGGCTTTGGGGAGAACAAAAAAAATAGGAAGATTGGCAACAGACGTTAGCTCAAGACCAATCTTTCTCACTGAAAAAAAAGCATAAAAAGATACCCACTTTAAATACAAAGATAGATACAGATTAAAAGTAAAGGGTGGAGAAAGATACAGCATGCTAACATGAATGAAAAGGAAGCAGGAGTAGCTATATTAGTTTCAGACAGAGCACATCTCAAAACAAGGAAAGTATCAGGGTTAAAGAAGGGTACTAGACAATGATAAAGGGGTCAATTCTCCAAGAAGATGTAATTCTTAACACGTATGTGCCTAACAACAGAGCGTCAAACTACGTGAGGCAAAAACTGATAAAACTGCAAGGAGAAACAGACGAATCCACTATTACAGACAGAGACTGTGACACCCTGTCTCAGAAACGGACAGATCCCGTAGACAGAAACTCAGCCAAGGACATAACGGAACTGAGCAACGACATCAATCAACTGGCTAGAACTGACAGCTATAGACTACTTCATGCAGCAACAGCAGAACACACACTCATCACAAGCTCACACGGAACACTCACCAAGACAGACCACATTCAGACAAGAACACACCTCAACAAATTTAAAAGAACACAAATCATACAATATCCGCTCTTAGCCCATAACAGAATTAAACTAGAAATCAGTAACAAAAAGATAATGGAAAATCCAAAATAGTGCCAATTAAACAACATATAAATAAGATATGGATCAAATAAGAACTTTCAAGAGAAATTTTAAAATATTTTGAACTGAATGAAAATGAAAATACAACTTACCAAAATTTGTGGGATGCAGCAAAAGCAGTGCTTAGAAGGAAACTTATAGCCCTGGTTGCAGATATTAGAAAAGAAGACAGATCTAAAATCAATAATTTGTTTCCACCTCAGAAGACTAGAAAAAGAAGAGCAAGATAAATCCAAAGTAAGCAGAAGAAAACAGGAAATCAATAGAGAAAAATCAATGAAACCAAAAGCTGATTCTTTGAAAAGATCAATAAAATCAACAAGCTTCCAGCCAGGCTAACTGAATAAAAAAGACAGAGGACACAAACTACTAATATCAGAAATGAAAGAAGGGACATCATTAAAGATCCCACAAAAATGGTAAGGATTACAGCCAAATACTACACAAATTTGATAACCTAGATGAAATGGACCAATTCCTTGAAGGATAATTTCTGCCAAAATGCACACAAGAAGGAACAGACAATCTGTACAGGCCTTTATCTATGAAAGAAATTGAATTAATAATTAAAAAAACCTTCCAAAACAGAAAGCATCAAGTTCAGATGAGTTTACTGGGAAATCCTACCAAACACTTAAGGAAGAAATTTTACCAATTCTCTACAATCTCTTTCAGAGGATGGAAGCAGAGCGAATACTTCCTAACTCATTCTATTACTCTGATACCAAAACCAGACAAAGACATACAAGAAAATAAAACTATAGACCAAACTGTCTCATGAACTTAGATGCAAAAATCCTCAACAAAATATTAGCAAATTGAATCCAAAAAAGTATAAATAGAATTATACACCATGACCAAGTGGGATTTATCCCAGGTATGCAAAGCTGATTCAAAATTCGAAAATGAATTAATGTAATCCATCACATGAAGAGACTATAAAAGAAAAATCACATAATCATATCAATAGCTGAAGGAAAAGGATTTGACAAAGTGCAACATCCGTTCATGATAAAAACTCTCAGTAAACTAGAAATAGAGGGGAACTTCCTCAACTTGAAAAAGACTATCTACAAAAAACCTAAACATCATATTTAATAGTGAGAACCTCAAAGTTTTCCCATTAAGACGGGAAAGCAAGGATGTCCCCTCTCACCACTCATTTTCAACATCATATTGGAAATCCTTGCCTAATGCAATAAGACAAGAAAAGGAAATAAAATGTATACAGATTGGAAAGGAAGACATAAAATTGTCTTTGTTCACAGATGACATAATCATCTACATAGAAAACCTAAAAGAATCAATAACAACAACAAAACCTCCTGGAACTAATAAAATTATAGCAAGGTTGCAGGATATAAGGTTAATATACAAAAGTCAATTGAAATCAAAAACACAATACCATTAGCATCCCCAAAAAATGAAACACTTAGGTATAAACCTAACAAAATATATACAATATCTGTATGAGGAAAACTACAAAACCCAAATGAACAAAATCAAAGAACTAAATAAGCGGAGAGCTATTCCATGTTCATGGGTAGGAAGACTCAGTATTGTCAAGATGTCAGTTCTTCCCAACTTGATCTATAGATTCAATGCAATCCTAATCAAAATCCCAGCAAGTTATTTTATGGATATTGACAAATTGATTCTAAAACTTACATGGAGAAGCAAAGAACCAGAAGTGCCAACACAATATTGAAGGAGAAGAACAAAGTTGGAGGACTGATGCTACCTGACTTCAAGACTTACTATGAAGCTACAGTAGTCAAGACAGTGTGGTACTTGGAAAAGAATTGACAAATACATCAGTGGAATCAAACAGAGAGCCCAGAAATAGACCCACATAAATACAATTAACTGACTTTTGACAAAGGAACAAAGACAATACAATGGAGCAAAGATGATCTCTTCAACAAATGGTACAGGAACAACTGGACATTCATATGCAAAAAATTAATCTAGTCACAGGCTTTACATCCTTCACAAAAATTAACTCAAAATGGATCACAGACATAATGTATAATGCAAAACTGCAAAATTCCTAGCAGATAACACAGGAGAACACCTAAGTGACCTTGGATATGGTGATGACTTTTTAGATACAACACCAAAGACATGATCCATGAAAAAAAATAATCGATAAGCTAGACTTCATTAAAATTAAAAATTCTGCTCTGTGAAGGACAATATCAAGACAATGAGAAGACAAGTCACAGACTAAGAGAAAATACTTGCAAATGAAATATCTAATAAAGGACTATTATCCAAAATACACAAAGAACTCTAAAACTCAACAATAACAACAACAACAACAAAAACAAGTAAAAAAGTGAGCCAAAAGACCTTAACAGGCACCTCACCAGAGAAGATATACAGATGGGAAATAAGCAAATGAAAAGATGCTCCACATCATATGTCATCAGAGAAATGCAAACTAAAACAATGACATACCACTATACACCTTTTAGAATGACCCAAATTCTGAACACTGACAACACCAAAGGCTGACAAGGCTGTGGAGCAACAGGAACTCTCATCATCGCCGGTGGGAACGTAAAATGGTGCCGCCACTCTGGAAGACAGTTTGATAGTATCTTACAAAACTAAACATACTCTTTCCGTGTGATCCAGTAAATGTGCTCCTTGGTAACTTACCCAAAGGAGCTGAAACTTACGTCCACACAAAAACTTACACACAATGTTTAGAGCAACTTTATTCATAACTGCCCTAACCTGGAAGCATTAAGATGTCAGTAAATGGAGAAATAAACTGTGGTATATAGACAATGGAATATTACTCGATGCTAAAAAGAGATGATCTATCAAGCCAGGAAAAGACAGGGAAGAACCTTAAATGCATATTACTAAGTGAAAGAAGCCAATCTGAGAAGGCTTCCAACTGTATGACATATTGGAAAAGGCAAAACTATGGAGACAATAAACATATCAGTGTTTGCCGGGGTAGGGATGGGGAAGAGATGAATAGGTACAACACAAAGGATTTTTAGGGCAGTGAAAATACACTATGTGATATTATAATTATGAATATATGTCATAAGACATTTATCCAAACCCACAGAATATACGACACCAAGAGTGAACTCTAATATAAACTACGGACTTTGGGTGATTGTGATGTGTCAACGTAGGCTCATCCTTGGTAAAAAAGTGTACCATTCTGGTGAGTGATGTTGATAACAGGGAAGGCTATGTGTGTGTGGGAGCAGGGAGTATATGAGAAATCTCTGTATCTTCCTCTCAATTTTGCTGTTAAACTAAAACTGCTCTAAAAAAATTGTCTTTAAAAAAATTCCCCATCTCTGGTCTGAGGCACCCAAGCTGCTTAAAATGAGTAGCCTTTGATCGTGGAGGTGGCAAGAAAAGCAAAATCCCCAGGAAAGAAGCAAGTTACAGTCAAGGCATGGAGAGGCCAAAAAGAAAAGGAAGCTTACTTAGAATACAAGAAAGGTCCTGGTTCCAGAGGACTCAAGGTTGGGAGTGAGCAGTGAAGAAGAAAGTGGACCGATGTCATGCACATTAGAAGGCAGCCAAAGATCACATGATGGAGAAGACCCACTTCAGGCTGCTGCGTGCTGAGATCCCAAGTGGAGTCAGAGGCCAGCAGTCTGTACATGAGCTCTGCTCAGTGGTCAGATGAAGACTGCCAAGTAAGCTAGCAAATGTCTCTGAAGGCAATTCTCCCTATCTCCCACTGCAATGGACAAGAGCTCATGAGGATGCAAAGGCACAGAGCTCCACCTACTGGAACCAGAGAGGCTAAAAGTGACTCAGCCCTCACACACAGCCTCGCCTTCGAAACTGGAGTAGGAGGTTAGCTGGCCCCAGGAACAATGACCTTGTACAGACCACAGAAGCAAAAGAGACAATGGTTTAGTATCCAGAACACATAAAAAATGACAGCAAACCATTAAGAAAAATATAACCCAATAGAAATGAGCAACAGTCACGAACAGGTAATTCACAGAAAAAAACAAGTATTACAAACATGTGAAAAGAGTCTCAACTTCACTGGTAATCTAAATCTAAAAACAGACAGGCAGACAGACAGATATAGACAGAAAACATAAGTATTCTTTATAAGAATACAATAAACAATGAAGTGGTGATGAGGGCATGGGAGCATCCAGTGGTGAGCATGCTGACATATCTCTGATGACACTGACGATGCAGAGCACTGACGTAGTACAGGTGGAGGAGTACACTTTGGTGACAATTTGGCACTATCCTATAATGCTGAAAATATGCATGTCCTACTTATCCAATACTCCACTTCTGAGAAAACTCACAGAGGAACTGGCACGCAGCTTAGCAAGGAGAGGTTTGCAGCACTATATCTGAGGAATAAAACCTGAAAAGAACCTATATGTCCACTAGTCAGTGAAAAGATAATCCAAATGTTACATCTTCTTTGATATAAGATACTTAAAAGGAGTTAACTAGATCCATGGACAAGTTGTAAAAATATACACAAAACTATATGTTATATCTTATATTATATGCATTTCTCATGTACATATATTTGCTAGCACAAAATACTAAAATGGACTGGAGAGTCTAGTCCAGATAAGATGGACTAAACACCCCACCCTCTTGCTTCCACAGAATGCAGCTATAAATGCTGAACAGAATACAAGGAGCAGCTGTGGGAGGCCCCAGAGAAGTAAACAGGAACAGGCAGACTGGGAAGAAAACCAGGAGTGTAAGAACCACCAAACCGGCAGTGAGTTTACCACGCAGCCCGCAGCCCGGAAGTGGCAGTGACCCACAGCGAGCGAGCACCAGGAGAAGACTTCTACTGCAGGCTCAGGCAGTAGGGGAGGAACCTCCTGGCAGTGACTATGCTAGCAGTGGGAGCCCCAGGTAACTCACTCTGTGCAAAAGAAATCCTCCTCACCACTGGAAGGAACTGTGGTTCTGTAAACTCCTGCTGTCTGGCCCTGGATGTGGGCAAAGTGGCAAAAACATAGGGCACAGCAGGGCACATAAAACCCTAGCATTCCAGGGGAAGGACTGAAAAAGGGAGCCCTGGGGAACTAAGAAGTACCAAGGACATTGTAGAGCGTTCAGAGCTCAAGAAAGTGACCCACAAGGTTGTTATAAACCCCGACCCTCACTCCAGGCTATGCACATGTGGATCTGATCATAAACAGCATATCCGAGACTCTGAGAACTAACCTCTCAACTACCATGAAGGTCTCAGGCTGGCCACAGGTGGCACACGTGAGGGGCAGACCCAATAGCACTGCAAAGGCTTTCTGAAAATAGAACTCACATTGAAACCACAACACAGAGGGGGCTGATCAGAACTTGCGACTAGAACCCAACCAGGTTGACTGCCTGCTAATACAAAAACATCAGCATTTCCTGCAGGATTTAAACAAGACCCAAGGTCTCAAAACAACATTCAAATGTCTACAGTACAATCCAAAATTACTCAGCATACAAAGAAGCAGGAAAAATCCCAACTCACATGGGAAAAGACAACCAAGAGACACCAAGGCCAAGATGACACAGATGCTGGAAGTGTATGACAAAGACTTTAAAGAAACTTCTATAAAAAACACTCCAGGAAGTAAAAGCAAATACTCGAAATGAATGGTGTGACAGGCAGAGTCCTAGAACAGCCCAAGATTTCCCACCCTCATCCCTGGGGCTGCACCTATAATACGACATGCTGGTCATGTTCAGTTACATGGGAGAGAGACTCTGCAGATATAATTAAGGTTACTGATCAGTCTACTCAGTTAATCAAAAGGGAGTTTATCCATTTACGCCTAATCTAAACACATGAGCCCAACAAAAGCAGAGTTTCTCTGGCTGATAGCAGAGGAGGAAGTCCGAGAGGTTCCAAGTGTAAGCAGGGTCCAGCAAGCTGCTGTGGCGTGAAGATGGTGTGGGGTCATGGGATAAGGAACTCAGTCGGCCCTGGAAGGAGTGAGTGGCCCGCACCTGACAGCCATCAAAGAAACAGGCAGCTCAGTCCTACAAATGCAAGGCAGTGGGCTCTGCCAGCAACGAACACACCTGGAAGGAGATTCTCGCCAGGGCCGCCAGAAAACAGCGCAGCCTCAACAATGCCATGACTTGGCCCTCTGAGACGCTAGTCAGAGAACTCAGTTAAGCCCACTCAGACTTCTGACCTAAACGACACACTGTCAAGTATGTGTTGTTTTAGCCACTAAGTCTGCAGTAACTTGTTACACAACAAGAGAAAAGGAACACAGATTTTGGCACCTTGAAGTCGGGTTCTGCTGTAACAAATACCTATTTAAGTTCATTTTGAGGTAATTAATACAACCCTGAAGTGTCACACCAGCATTTGGGACTCACTGATCGCTCTAAGGTGAGAACATTCCTTTTGTTTATGCTATTTTTCTAAAATAGTATTGAATAGAGAGTGTGTCCCTTAATTCTCCAGGCAATTTGTTTCTTCTAGTTTTTAGAACTATTGCCAAATTAACTGTGTTTATTTGAAAAAGAGGCCCAATCAGCAAATTCTAACTGGTATGTAAATAAACATGAACTTTCGAATAGTATCCTCCGTACACTTTGAGTTTGGTACACTGTCCTGGCTTCAGGTCTCCCAGAAGCTGCAGCATGGTGTCCAAGAGCACTCGACTGGAGTTAACCAAGAATTCACGACCGCATGCTATGGCAGCAACATCTGCAACAGAAAGAGAAAACAAAGCATCAAAATCACTGTTACTTCAGAATCTAGAAAAGTTTGCCCAAGATGGAGTATTTATTGCTGTTTTTCTCCTAACAGATGAAACGAAAACACAGAATAACAAACAAGGCACTAAAAAGCAGTATTATCCACAGGGCTGACAGCCCAGAGAGAGTAACTGACAACCACAACAGTTACTAAGCCTGTGAGTAAGGTCCTCTGTGATTAGCGAACGCCTCGGTAGAGGAACAGAGCACTAGGATCTAAATATGTCAGCAGCCCGACTGCAGGACAGCGAGGGGACACCAGGGTCTGGAATACTGGATTAAACAGCTGTGAGCGGGCAGGGTCCAAACAGAAGATGGGGGCTGATTACTTTATCTGGGACAAAAGATGCTAAAATCCACTTTCAATCCTGGGAGTGAAATCCTAATGACTTTGAACTACGATACCAAACTGAAATCATGAGGTCAAAAGACAGTATGAAAACTGATTCTGAAAAACACTTTTTTTCTGAATTTTACATCCTACTATGGGTTGGCAGGTATCACCATGCCTGAGGCATCGCAAGACCAGCATGAAGGCCAGGTGGGATTACTCGATCCCACCAGCTCCCAGTGGACACCCTGCAGCTAACACGGGCCCTGTCAACACTCCCAGACACCTGTGAGGATACATCAGTGATCCAAGTATATCCATGTACTTGTTGGTAAGATTTCTCTTTAGCTAGGTCTAACAATAAAGCATGATTCAAAGTGATTAAAATTCCTAACTTGAATGAGCTGACCGACAGCCTGGTGGCGCAGCAGTTAAGTTTGCACCTTCTGCTTCAGCGGCCTGGGGTTCACGGGTTTGGATCCCAGGGGCGGACCTACGCACTGCTTGTCAAGCCATGCTGTGGCAGGCATCCCAATATAAAGTAGAGGAAGATGGGCTCGGATGTTAGCTCAGTGTCACTCTTCCTCAGGAAAAAGAAAAAAAAAAGGATTGGCAGATGTTATCTCAGGGCTAATCTTCCTCAAAAAGAAAAAAAAAAGAGCAGGCCAAGGTGGAAAAGTAGAGCAGCAGCGTCCTTCTCCCTCTGACTTAACGGAAATGCTTCTAGTAATTCACAATTAAGTGTGACGCCTAATGGATGATTCTGGTAGGATCTTTTATGAGTTTAAGGAAGTTTTCTTCTATTTTTAGTTTGCTAATAATTATCGAGAATGGAGGATGACTTTTATCACTAACTTGTTCTGCCTTTGATTAACTGTAATCTAACGGCAGAACATAAAATTTCATCTATGCTACCAGATCAACTTTATGGAATCAGATCCTGGACATTCCTATTTATTTTTGTTTCTCTGTGCTGAGAAGGATAAAGAGAGGTACATTAAAGTCTCCTAAACCTAACAGATTTTTTCCCCCATTTTTGCTTGTCTTTCCAGCGATTTTTGCCCCATAAATTGGTGCTGTGTTACCTGGTACATAATTTCATGATAGTTATAACTTTACTGAGGACTGGACCTTCACTGACACAAACTTACTTTCTTTGTTCAATCAATTTAAACCTGATGACTATATTTTCTAGCATATGACACACTCTGGTTTTACTAAAGAAATGTCTAGTGGAAAGATGAAGCTTCAAGCATTTGGCATCACAAACTGATAGAAAGTCATTTTAAGGTAGTTTTTCAGGGGAAAACCTCCTTCATGTAACTAGAGTAGACCACATCCTGGACCCTGCAGGAAAACATACATTCTAGCTAGGTTCTTTGGTAGCTAGTTTCCAGAGATGACTTCCCAATGAACCAAGCCTCCAGCATGCAGACCCTTGGGCTGGCCCTGGCCTATGACTCACATGTAACTAGCAGAGTGCAGCGGAACTGACACAGCGTGACTGTCAAGGCAAGGCAGGAAGGGGCCTGACGGCTTCCACGCTGGTCTCTCGCCACTTGCCCTAGGAGCCCTGAGTTGCTAGGCAAGAGGCTGCCATGATGCAGAGACCACAGAAAGAGCACACGGTGGAGAAGCCCTGGGACTACATGAGGAGAGAAAGAGAGAGGCACCCCACTAGCCCCCAGCAGTTTCATCCCCAGCAATCTGAATCACCCCCAGTGAGGCCCCAGATGTTGCAGAACAGCAGCAAATCACCCCTGTGAAGCCCTGAGCAAACTGCAGATTCATCAGCAAAATAAATGGATGTTGTTGTTTAAAGATTTGACATTTTGGGGTGGTGTGTTACACAGCAACAGATAACAGGAACATCAGCGAAGAAAACATTAGAGCAAAAACTACATTGCATCATAGCAGGCAACAACACCAAACAAAACACAACAAATTTACTAGTAAATGAAGTCCCATATCATGTATCCAGCATTACAGTAGCAAATGCCAATCTTGCATTTCATTGAACATCACTATCTAAAGAGCAAACTACAAAGTAAGATAAATGTGAATAAATTCCTACACAGACAGCTCCAGGATTTGTCAGTCTGTCTGGGATGTGAGTCAACTCTAGGACTATAAAGCATTGCTGGTTTAATTTTTTGTTAAAATGTACTTATTTTTTCTAGGTTCATTTTTCTTTAAAATTATTTATATAGGTATTTCTAGAATTTATCATAGAAATTATATAATTTAAGAAATAAATCTGGTGTCAATTAAGTATGCTGATAAAAATATAAAGAGTTGAGCTGTATTATGTCTGACATTTTTGATTTAGGTTGTAATAATTTTGTCTTTTTCCAGCTTTAGAAATAACGATGGGGTACCAGCATAGTGATGGACATAGATCAATGGCAGAATTTAGAGTCCACAAATAAACCCTCACATTTATGATCAACTGATTTTCAAGAAGGGTATCAAGACAACTGAATGGAGAAAGGATAAAAGAATAATCTTTCCAGCAAAAGGTGCTGGGACAATCAGATAGTCACATACAAAGAAAGTAAGTTGGACCCCTACCTCACACCATATATAAAAATTAACTCAAAATGGATCAAAGACCCAAATGTTAAGAGGTACAATCATAAAACTCTTAGAAGAAAACATAGGAGTAAATCTTCATGACCTTGGATTAGACAACAGTTTCTTAGCTATGACATCAAAAACACAAGCAATTAAAGGAAAAAATATACTGGTTATCATCAAAATGTAAAACTTTTGCGCTTCAAAGGACACTATCAAGAAAGTGAAAAGACAACTCACAAAATAAGAGAAAATTTTTTACAAATCATATATCTGATAAGCGACTGGTATCTAGAATATACAAAGAACTCTTACAACTCAACAATAAAAAGACAAATAACTCAATTTAAAAATGGCAAAGGACTTGAATAGAAACTTCTCCAAAGAGGATATACAAATGCTCAAAAAGCACATGAAAAGATGCTCAACATCATTAGCCATCAGGGGTATGCAAATCAAAATGACAATGAGACACCACTTCACACCTACCAGGAAGGCTATTATCAAAAACATAATCAAGTGTTGGCGAGTATGTGGAGAAACTGCAACCCTCATGCCCTGCTGGTGGGAATGTAAAATGGTGCAGTCACTGTGGAAAATAGTCTTGACAGTTCCTCAAATGGTTAAAGCCATACCATATGACCCAGCAATTCCACTCCTAGCTATATATTCAAGAGAAATGAAAGCTTATGTCTACACAAAAACTTGTACACAAATGTTTGTAGCGTCATTAGTCACAATAACCAACAAGCAGAAACAACCAAAATGTTCATCCATAGATTGATGAATGGAGAGGTATGGTATAGCCATTCAATGAAACAGTGTCAGCCATAAAAGGAATGAAGTACTGACACATGTTCTTATATGGAAAAATCTTGAAAACACCATGCTAAGTGAAAGAAGCCAGTCACAACAGACCATATATGGTACTATATGAATTGTCCAAAATAGGCAAATCTAGAGAGATAGAAAGTATTATCAGAGATTGCCTAGAGTTGGGGGGAATGGCAAGATTCAAAAGAAATCCATTTGGGGTGATGAGAATGTTTTAAAATTGATTGTGGAGATGGACGCACAGCTACATGAATATACTAAAACCACGGAATTATATACTTTAAATTGGCAAATTGTAATGGTATATTACTATATCTCAATAAAGCTGTTAAAGAGTAATTAATAATAACAACAACAGGGATACAGTTTTCACGTTCAATGGAGCCCTTAGTCTCTACTGCTCATCCTGAACTTGTTTTCTATAAACCTCTTATCTGCAGCACAAGCGCTGCACCATAATTTTTGAAAAAAACATAAGCAGGTTTCCTCTGATATTAATATTGTGACCGTTTCATCCTTTGGTTTTTGTTTCTTTGTATTTGCTGTGGTAGTTTCTTATCAAGTCAATTATTCAGCTGTCACAGGGAGGGGGGAGGGCCAAGGGCCGTGAGTGATCTCAGTCTTGGAACTCTGCCTCTGTACACTCTTTCTGGAAATCCCCCGCAGGGTTGGAGGGGATGCCCAGTCCTGCTGGGCGGTGGCTCCTAGAAGTCAGTTTCTCTCCTCCTTTGGGTGCTCCGGTTTCTGTGGCGAGAAGTCAGATTAGAGAGATCAGCCCTATAATCTGAGGGCTAGCTGAGAGAGATGAGCCTACCGTCCTTCTCTGTTCGCTGCTGTTAGTCTACAGTGTCAAAGTGACTCCTGGGAGATGTCCAATATCGCTTACAACCTGCTCATGCCTTTGCCTGCAAAACCTGTCTCTGCCAGATTAGGTAAATTTCCACTGTGGAGTGAGCACACCCCACTGTTAGGAAGCCCAGTCACAGAAAAATCAATGGCAAGGCATATGGTGACACAGTTTTACTTCCAGCCAATGCTATCACCTGTTGATCCACCATGAAGAAACCAGCTCCAAGCGGAAGTCTCCATCTTTCCTACGGCTCATCTACAAGCATAGTTCCTGTTTTTTCAATTTGGTCAGAATTTTTCCCTTAAGACTTTATTGCACTCTCAGGAAAGGAAGATTCTCAGCATCTTTCATTTCTCCCAACCTGTAACGGTTACTCCGGAATCATTATCAGAAAGATATTTTTTCCTTCTCTGGACACAACCCCTGCAAGTTTAACGGATAGAGATTTATTTTGCAAAAGAACCTGACAAATAAAAGGTACCACAGAAGGACGATTTTTAGGAGTCCCAGAAAATTCTCTGATATGCAAATGACAGCCAATCTGAACACTAATTTGGCCATATTATGTATGACTCAAGAAATAACCAAAGAATTAACTATGGTCCCAGAATCCCTATGGGGGAAAGATTCTACAGACAGAGTCAAATAACTGGAACAAAGCCAAAAGAGTCCAGATGATTCTTCTCCATCTTTACCTAAACTTCCTCAATACTCTCTAGAGCTGAGCCACAAAAGGCTGTAGGCCAACTGTGACCAGTTAAATAGAAAAAGGACTAGTAATTCCTTGTACAGTCCCTGCAATCACCTAATGTTGACTGTTTTAAAAAAGCCTAATGGTAGAGAATATGGATTTGTGTAAGATCTGTGAACAAGTAACAAAACGATTCTGTGTTGCTGTACTGACTACCCCAAATACTATCCTCTCATTGTCCCACCTGAAACCAAATTCTTTACAAGAACAGATTAACACTTAGTCTCTTTAGTGTCCCATTCTATAAAGTTGGCCAATTTACTTGCTTCACCTAGTAAAATCAACAATTCACCCAGAAAGTTACATATGGAATTCAGTGAAATTCCATCCTACTTCTCTTGGGTCTTAATGCCAGATGTCAAGGATATAGGAGCCATTGTGAGGTCCTTCTGATCCAATAGGTACATAATCTCCTCACGTTCCATTGATCTGGAAAACTCTGAAGCTGACTATGTTTTCTCCTTGCTGAGCTAGCTAAAAAGGGACATGAACTTCTAAAGAAACATTTCAATTCCACAAAACAACAGCTCATTATCTAGGCCAGACTCAGTCAACTGAAGGAAGGGAATTATCTAAGGAAGATTACAACATATCCAAAGTCACCCAAGACCAACCACTAAGAGACAATTAAGAGAACTTCTGTGATCAACTGGATATTGCAGATAACAGATACCAAATTTTTCTGAATTAGCAAGACTTCTGTAAGACTAGACTAAATCAAACATGTCAGAACTGTGCCCATGGAACACAGAAACCAAAACAGCCTTCAGTGACCTCAAAATATCTCTCAACAATTACCTCTAATATCCCAGATTATCATAAATCTTTCTAAATGCTAAACTGAAAATCAGCTCTCTACAAGCCAACCTTGCCTTTGATGAGGTCCAACAACAGTGATGGAGATCCAGACAGTCCCTGATGATCTCGCCTAGAGCTCAAAGAACGAACCACCTCCAACAACGACAAAGATACAGACACACACAGAGAAAGACGGACTGTTCTGAAGACACAGGAAAAAGCAGCCACCAGAATGGAAAGTGATACAGCTGCTATGAAAAACAGTCTGGCAGTTCCTCAAATAGTTAAACATCACATGACCCAGCAATTCCACTCCTAGGTATATGCCCAAGAGAACCGAAAACACATGTTCACATAGAAACTTGCACACAAATGTTCACAGCAACATTATCCGTAATAGCCAAAGAGTGGAAACCATCCAAATGCCTGGCCACTGACTCTTCACTCCAGACTCGGACTAGGTGACACGAGACCACCTATAGGTCAAGGTACAGAACTGGCACCTATTCTTCCACATGAAGAGCCACACCAGTCGAGGGCCAGGGCAGACCTTAATCATCATGTGGGGTCTAAGACTCTTTTCTCAAAAGATGAAACTGAGGGCCACAGACACAAGAAGACAGGGCTAGTTGGTGTTGGAAGCAGAGCTGGACACTGGGCCTCAATTCCCACCCTGTCTTCTTTCCCACACACCACACTGCTTCCCTGTGTTGGTGTGAGTATGTGGAAGAGGGGAACCGGAAACAGAATAATTGGGGGGCAAGAGAAGTGATTGTCACCAACACAAGAGTGTTCTGCCATCAACTTTGTGCAACTATTACATCCATGAAAGATAAGCTGCTCCAGTCCTGCCCATAAATTATCAATAATCAAAAAGTAATCTTGATTCTATAATCACTATCTAACATTGTTCGAATGAATAAACTCAGAATTAAGAGTCAAGGAGTACAATTATGACTTCCAAATAATCAAAAAGCAGAAAAAGTAGTTAGAAAAGTAAGTTCTCCACGTGCAAGCTAAGCAAGTTAATCTCCACAGGACTGTGATATAATCTGCCCTCTACGTTCTAGGTTTGTAGGACTGTGATGACACTCCGCCCTCTTCTCCACGTTCTAGATACGCAGGACCATGATGACAACCTGCCCTCCTCTCCACGTTCTAGATACACAGGATGGTGATGACAACCTGCCCTCCTCTCTACGTTCTAAATTTTTCCTGTCATAGAAGTCACTGAAAACGATCACATCGGCCTGTTGAACAGCACCTGGGGTTACAATGTACTGTCACCTACCGTAGTCCAGTAGAATATTCACAACAATGTGTAAGGTAATTAGAGCAGGTATTACTATTCCCCTTCTCAGGTAAGGAAAATAAAGTCCAGAGAATTACATCCTGGGGAGTGGACTAACTGGGCCTAAAAAGTCCAGACCCTTTTACTATACTAATCTATTATTAAGAACAGTGACTATGGATGAGTAAGAAATTTAACAATTTCAGGGGCGGCCCTGTGGCCGAGTGGTTAAATTTACGCATTACGCTTTGGCGGTCCAGGGTTTCGTCGGTTCAGATCCTGGGTGCAGACATGGCACCACTCATCAAGCCATGCTGAGGCGGCGTCCCACATGCCACAACTCGAAGGACTCACAACTAAAAATATGCAACTAGGTACCGGGGGTGGGGGGAGGTGCTTTGGGGAGAAAAAGGAAAAATTAAAAAATCTTAAAAAAAAAAAAAAGAAATTTAACAATTTCAATGTTTAAACAAATCCTTGACTTCTAGTTTTTGCCTGAGATACAGTAAACTGAAAAGAGCTCCACCTCCAGGGGCTGGTTGGGTTGCACAGAGTTCATGCGCTCCACTTCAGCAGCCCAGGCTTCATGGGTCTGGACCCCGGGTGCAGACCTATGCATAGCTCATCAAGTCATGCTGTGGCGGTGTCCCACATACAAAATAGAGGAAGACTGGCACAGACATTATCTCAGGACCAATCTTCCTCACCAAAAAAAAAAAAAAGTGGGGGAGATAATTCACATAATCACAGCTTATCTTGAACACATCACAGAATCGAATGCAAAGATCAACCAACTAATAGGAAAAATAAGAAAAGGCAGATGTTCCAAGGCGAGATGTGAAGCAAGCACTTGCTCACCTGGAGCAGACACTGGATGCCACACAAGCTAGCATGAAAAACTCAGCTAAAAGTTTTAACAAACTGCCAGATCAGCAGTTGCCTGGGGCTGACGGTGGGCCGAGGGGTTGACTACAAAAGAAGGGGATGGTGAGGAAGTGACGTCAGCAACATGGCAGAGTGAGCTTTCCTGGCAATCCCTCCCCTCCACGACACAACAAAAAAGACATTCACACTCCAGCAGAGGACATCCAAACACAACACAAAAAACGTCTGAGAGACCCATGCAGCCACATGACAGAGGGCAGAGAGGCTGGAGTCCCCCTCGGAGGAGGTGGAATGGGGTAGGAGAAAACTTTGGTCCCTCCCCAAAAGACTGTGAGCTGGGACCCCGGGCAGCCACCGAGAGGGAAGGAAGGTGGGAGGGGATGTTTGTTCACAGGAATGTCAAAGATCCCTGAGGGCCCTCGCAGCATAGAGGGAAGCCCTCTACCAGGGAGAAAGCTATCATGGGGGGTGACCTCAGCAAGCCAACACCCCAGGAGAGCAGATAGTGAGAGCAGAGCAAGAAAACCCTGAGAGCACACAAGAGAAAGCGTACCTCCACCCACCCTGCCCAGCACTGGCTCCAGTGCCTGGGATCCCAGCAGAATGCAGAGGACTCAGAATATTTGCTCTAGACCCCCACACAGTGGCAATAGGCGGTAACTGCAACCAAATACCATCACAATGCACAAAAACAGAGCCACCCCCTCTAGCAATATCAAAAATTATATTAAATCTCCAGACCAGAGAGAAAATGACAAGTATACAGAAATCAGTCCTGAGGACACAGAAATATGTAATCTAAATGACAGTGAATTCAAAACAGCTATCATCAGAAAACTCAATGAGTTAAAAGAGAACGTAGAGAAACAATTCAACAAGTTCAGGAGCTACTTCACAAAAGAGATTGAAACCATAAATAAAAATCAATCAGAAATACTGGAGATAAAAGACACAGTGGAAGAGATAAAACAGAATATGGATTCCCTGAACACTCAAGCGGACATCATAGAGGAGCATATCGGCATAATCGAAGACAGACATGTTGAAATACTCCAGACAGAGGAGGAAAGAGAACTAAGACTAAAAAGAAATGAAGAAAGTCTCCAAGAAATATCCAATTCAATTAGGAAACGCACCTTAAGAATTATAGGTATTCCAGAAGGAAAAGAGGAGAATGGAGCAGAAAGTCTGTTCACAGAAATAATAGTGGAGAACTTCCCAAACCTAGGGAAAGAGATGGAAATCGACATGGAAGAGGCTACCAGATCTCCTAAATATGTTGATGTAAAAAGACCTACTGCAAAGCATACAGTAGTGAAACTGGCAAAAGTAAATGACAAAGAAAAAGTACTAAGGGCAGCAAGGAAGAAGAAAATAACCTACAAAGGAACCCCTATCAGGCTTTCATGGGATTCCTCTGCAGAAACCAAGACTGGAATGACATACTAAAATCTTTGAAGGATAAAAACTTTCAGCCAAAAATACTCTATCCAGCAAAAATATCCTTCAGATATGATGGAGAAATAAAAACTTTCTCAGATAAACAAAAGTTAAGGGAGTTTGTATCCACAAGACCCCCCTACAATAAATCCTCACGAAGGCCCCCATACCTGGAAAAAAAAAAGGGAGAAAGGGGTTAGAAAGCACGGAGTAAGGAGATAAATAAGTAGACAAAATCAGAAAATTGTAGCTATACATCAGAACATGTTAGCAAATACTCAAGTACAGCATCAAAGACAAAGGGAAGGAAAACACCACAAACAAAGATAATCTTGTCATTTTAACCACAAACTCAGAACACAAGATGGAATAAGATGTGAGAAAAACAACTTAGGAGGGGAAGAGAAAAGGAATCAGTTTAGACTAAGGAAATAAGAGGCCATCAGAAAACAGACTATCTTCTCTATGAGATTCTGAATATAAACCTCATGGTAACCACTAAACAAAAAAGGAGAACAGAGACACAAATAATAAATAAGGAGAAAACAAACACAACATAAAAAACTACATAACTCAATGGGTAGACCAAACTACACAGAACGAAAAACAAAGGAAATGCAGTAGAACAAGGAAGAGAGTGATAAAATGGCAGCATTAAGCCCCTCACAAATTGATAATCACCCTAAATGTAAATGGATTGAATTCTCCAATAAAAAGACACAGAGTGGCGAGATGGATTAAAGAACAAGATCCAACAATATGCTGCCTCCAGGAAACACCTCTCAGCTCCAAAGACAAACACAGCCTCAGAGTGAAAGGGTGGAAGACCAAACTCCAAGCTAATGGCAAACAAAACAAAGCAGGTGTCACAATACTTAGACAAAGTGGACTTTAAGACAAGACACGTAAAGAGAGACAAAGAGGGGCAGTACACAGGATTAAAGGGACATGCCATCAGGAAGAAATAACACATACATATCTGTACACCCAACACAGGAGCCCCAAAGTACATAAAGCAACTATTAACAAACCTAAAATAAGATATTAATAATAACACAATAATAGTAGGGGACCTCAACACTCCACTCACATCAATGGATAGATCATCCAGACAGAAAGTCAACGAGGAAACAGTAGGATTAAGTGAAAAGCTTGACCAGATGGACTTAATAGGTATATATCGAACACTCCATCCAAAAACAGCAGAATACATATTCCTCTCAAGTGCACACGGAACATTCTCAAGGACAGATCATATGTTGCGAAACGAGGCAAGCCTCAATAAATTTAAGAATACTGAAATAATAACAAGCATCTTTTCCAATCACAATGCTATGAAGGCTAGAAATTAGTTAGAAGAAGAAAGCTGAGAAAGGGACAAAGGTGTGGAGACTAAACAACATGCTAGTGAACCACCAATGGATAATTGAAGAAATGAAAGGAGAAATCAAAAAATATCTGGAGACAAATTAAAATGAATACATACCATACCAACTCATATGGGATGCAGCAAAAGCCGTATTAAGAGAGAAATTCGGGGTCAGCCCTGTGGCCAAGAGGTTAAGTTCACGTGCTCCGCTTCAGTGGCCCAGGGTTTCGCCAGTTCGGATGCCAGGTGCAGATGTGGCACCACTCATCAGGCCACACCATAGCAGCGTCCCATATAGCACCACCAGAGGCACTCACAACTAAAATATACAACTATGTACTGGGGGCTTTGGGGAGAAGAAAAGAAAAAGAATAAGATTGGCAACAGTTGTTACCTCAAGTGCCAATCCTTAAAAAAAAAAAGAGGGGAATTCATTGCAATACAGGCTCACTTTAACAAACAAGAAAAATCCCAAATAAGCAATCTCAAACTATACCTGACTAAATTAGAAAAAGAAGAACAAAGCCCAAAGTCAACAGAAGGAGAGAAATAATAAAAATCAGAGCAGAAATAAATGCTATTGAAACAAAAAAGGCAGTAGAAAGGATCAATGAAACAAAGAGCTGGTTCTCTGAGAAAATAAACAAAATTAACAAACCCGTAGCCACACTTACAAAGAAAAGAAGAGAGAAAGCTCAGATAAATAAAATTAGAGGGTCCGGCCCCATGGCCGAGTGGTTAAGTTCACATGCTCAGCTGAGGTGGCACAAGGTTTCACTGGTTCGGATCCTGGGCACGGACATGGTACTGCTCGTCAGGCCATGCTGAGGCAGTGTCCCACATGCCACAACTAGAGGGACCTGCAACTAAGATATACAACTATGTACCGGGGGATTTGGGGAGATAAAAAAAAATTAGAAATGAAAGAGGAGAAACAACAATGGATACCAGAGAAAGACAACGGATTCTAAGAGAATACTATGAAACACTATATGTCAACAAAATGGACAATGTACAGGAAATGGATAAATTCTTAGACTCTTACAACCTCCCAAAGCTGAATCAAGAAGAGATAGACAATCTGAAAAAACCAATCACAAGTAAAGAGCCTGAAACAGTAATGAAAAGCATTCTAAAAAATAAAAGCCCAGAACCAGATGGCTTCCCTGGAGAATTCTACCAAACTTTCAGAGAGGATTTAATATCTATCCTTCTCAAGATACTCCAGAAACTTTGGGAAGATGGAACACTTCGTAACACATTCTATGAGGTCAACATCATTCTGATACCAAAGCCTGATGAGGATAACACAAAAAACCACAGGCCGCTACCGCTGATGAACATAGATGGAAAAATCCTCAACAAAATACTGGCAACTTGAATTTGGCAATACATCAAAACAATCATATATCATGATCAAGTGGGATTTATACTAGGGACACAGGGATGGTTCAACATCCGCAAATCAATCAGTGATACACCACATCAACAAAATGAGGAATAAAAACCACATGATCATCTCAATAGATGCAGACAAAGCATTTGACAAGATCCAACAACGATTTATGAGAAAAACTCTTAACAAAATGGGGATAGAAGGAAGTTACCTCAACATAATAAAGGCCATATAGGACAAACCCACAGCCAACATCATACTCAATGGGCAAAAACTGAGCGCCATCCCCCTGAGAACAGGAACGAGACAAGGGTGCCCACTATCACCACTCTTATTCAACATAGTACTGGAAGTTTTGACCACAGCAATTAGGCAAGAGAAAGGAATAAAAGGAATCCAAATAGGGAGTGAAGAAGTGAAACTCACGCTGTTTGCAGATGACACAATCTTGTTTACAGAAAACCCTAAAGAATCCATCAGAAAACTATCAGAAATAATTAACAACTACAGTAAAGTTGCAGGGTACAAAATCAACTTACAAAAGTCAGTTGCATTTCTATACTCTAATAACGAACTTACAGAAAGAGAACTCAAGAATACAATTCCATTTGCAATCACAACAAAAAGAATAAAATATATAGGAATAAATTTAACCAAGGAGGTGAAGGACTTATACAATGAGAACTATAAGACCTTACTGAAAGAAACAGATGATGACACAAAGAGATGGAAAGAGATTCCATGCACATGGATTGGAAGAATAAACATAAAATGGCCATACTACTCAAAGCAATCTACAGATTCAATGCAATCCCAATCAGAACCCCAACAACATTCTTCACAGAAATAGAACAAAGTATCCTAAAATTCATATGGAGCAACCAAAAACCCCAAATTGCTAAAGCAATCCTGAGAAAAAAGAACAAAGCTAGAGGCATCATAATCCCTGACTTCAAAACGTACTACAAATCCATAGTGATCAAAACAGCATGGCACTGGTACAAAAACAGGCACACAGATCAATGGAACAGAAGTGAAAGCCCAGAAATAAAACCGCACATCTATGGACAGCTAATCTTCGACAAAGGAGCTGAGAACATACAATGGAGAAAAGACAGTCTCTTCAATAAATGGTGTTGGGAAAACTGGACAGCCACCTGCAAAAGAATGAAAGTAGATCATTATCTCACATCATACACAAAAATAAACTCAAAATAGATCAAAGACCTGAAGATAAGTCCTGAAACCCTAAAACTCCTGGAAGATAATATAGGTAGAATACTCTTTGACATGGAACTTAAAAGGATCTTTTCAAATACCATGTCTTCTCAGCTTTTCGTTTCACAAGGGAAATAAAAGAAAAAATAAACAAGTGGGACTTCATTAGACTAAAGAGCTTCTGGAAGGCAAAAGAAACTAGGATCAAAACAAAGAGACAACCCATCAACTGGGAGAAAATATTTGCAAATCATATATCCGACAAGGAGTTAATCTCCATAATATATAAAGAACTCACACAACTCAACAACAAAAAAACAAACAGCTCGATCAAAACATGGGCAGAGGATGTGAGCAGACATTTTTCCAAACAAGATACACAGATGGCCAATAAGCACATGAAAAGATGTTCAACATCACTAATCCTCAGGGAAATGCAAATCAAAACTACACTAAGATACCACCTTACATCTGTTAAAATGGCTATAATCACTCAGACTAAAAATAACAAATGTTGGAGAGGATGTGGAGAAAAGGGAACTCTCATACACTGCTGGTGGGAATGCAAACTGGTGCAGCCACTACAGAAAACAGCAGGGAGATTCCTCAAAAAACTAAAAATAGGACTACCATATGACCCAACTATCCCACTACTGGGTATCTACCCAAACAACTTGAAATCAACAATCAAAAGTAACATATGTAGCCCTACGTTCATTGCAGCACCATTCACAATAGCCAAGACATGGAAACAATCCAAGTGCCCGTCAACTGATGATTGGATAAAGAAGATGTGGTGTACATATACAATGGAATACTACTCAGCCACAAAAAAAGACAAAATCATCCCATTTGCAACAATGTGGATGGACCTGGAGGGAATTATGCCAAGCGAAAAAGCCAGACTGAGAAAGACAAACACCAGATGATGTCACTCATATGTGGAATATGAACAAACACATGGACAAAGAAAACATTTTGGTGGTTACCAGGGGAAGGGGGTGGGGGATGGGCACAGGGGGTGAAGGGGAGCACTTATGCGGTGACAGTCAAGGAATAATGTACAAACAAAATTTCACAATGATGTAAACTATTATGAACTCAATAAAAAATTTAAAAAAAAAGAAAGAGGTGATGAGGACGATGGGGGGAGTATTGGGGGAAGTAATGGAACTGTTCTTAATCCGAGTGGTTACATGACTATACGCATTTGTCAAAACTCATAGAACTGTAAAAAGGTGAGAAAAAAAACCGTAATGGGTGAGTTTACTGTATGTAAATTTAAAATAAGAATCCTTGTTTCAGAAGGCAGAAGATCTGTTTGACAGCTAACCCAAGGTCTCTGCTATACTGCCTACTCCTCATAGAACAGAGTCTTGGTATGTGAGATGCATAAGCCCCGAGATGTCTGCAAAGCAGCACTTTAATAAAACACCACCATAGTATGTAATCTTTCCAGTAAAGTTCATCAGCGTGTAAGTGAAAAACGTAAGTGCCACTTTCCAAGTCTTGGTGAGAGTTCCTATGTGAGCTACTCCAAGCAGGGAAACACAAAGGTAAGCTGAGCCTGTATGCTGGGCAACAGGCCGGTTCACCCACTGGCCAACTGCCTCCCCGCTACACACCAGCCAGCAACTCAGGCAGTTCAAATTCACAACCCAGCAGAACGACAAATCACATATGTCACAGACCTTTGGGGTCACCTGCAAATAGCAGAAAATCTAATCATCAAATTTGCAGACTTCTGTTAAAAAAAAAAAGACCTTAAAACACTTGTAAACGGTAGAGCAAAGCAAGCCTCCTCTCGCTGCAGGCGCTATGATGGAAGCACATAATGCCGTGCTGGGGTTGATTAAAGCGCTGGCTAAATGAGGGCCGCTGTAGAGACCCTCTGAGTCTCAACACCTACCCCAGAAGTATCATCAACTTTTAAGGGATTATGAAGAAACTGTCTACACAGGATCTATTTCATTAGGATTGCAGTAGAGGAAGGATAATGCCATGATAAAATTTCCTTTCTCTTTAATAGCAGAGCCTTGCCCTAAGGGTGACATAGGACACAGCAGAGATGAA
Organism: Equus quagga; assembly: GCF_021613505.1. Classification (NCBI taxonomy): domain Eukaryota; kingdom Metazoa; phylum Chordata; class Mammalia; order Perissodactyla; family Equidae; genus Equus; species Equus quagga. The sequence goes on along the minus strand of NW_025802777.1, from coordinate 830,219 downwards.
AGAGCAATGTAAAAAATAAGCCATAGCAATATACTGAACTATTTCACTGACTTCAGAACAAAGAGACTTAACACTCACTAGTACAGACCACCCCCTACTACGCTAGGCTATCAGTTATCATTTGACCATTTGGCTTTATCCTCGACAGTAGTTTTGCCATAGAATTCTATCATAACTCTATCTATAATCTTTGGGAGAAATTTACTAAAGAGACAATTGAGGTTTTTGGAATTCTTTAACTGTTGTACCAAAACAACAGCAAGGGCTTAGCTTAAGCTCAACTTAGGGCCTTTACTCAAGCTAGACATTAGTAAAACGATGACGATTCCAAATAACAAGGAGCTAAACTTACAGTTGTGTTTTGACTTCTGTTGGGGTACAGAACTGAAGAGAACATGCACCTCACCCTGGTTCCTAAGATCAATCGTTCTTACGGATGGTTACCAGAGTCGCCTGCGGTGATGGTCCACAATACAACCCTGGTACCTATCCCTGCGCTACTGAGTCAGATTTCCAGGGTAAGAATCACACAAGATTTGAAAACGTTCCTGACAGATTTATGCACACACACCCCTGACTGGAGTCACCGCTCTAGAACACCCTTCCAACAGTCACTACGTTTGAAAAGAATTACTCACTTGTTACGATTCCGGCCAGAGCAAAAACAAACTGGTTTTCGTCAGAATCAAGCTCCTTGACATCCCCGTCCAGTGACTTCACAAAACTCTCCATTGTTTGACCAGTGATGCTGAAAAACTTCAAAGCTTTATCCTGAAAGTTTGGAAAGGAAAATACCAGACTCTTTCACAGATACCAGCATGAAAACGTTTTAAAAGTGCACAACACAGAAGACACACTCTGGTTTTAACTACAGTAACAATATTTTCAAGTCTATTCTTTCATTAAAAGATTCAATCAAAAAGATCAGAAAAAAGAAGTTTGAGGTATGCAGAAGACTGAAGACTGATGATGGAAAGAGTAAAATAAATAAATATATATATATATAGGAAACAGCTCAGATTTACACAATGATGGAAGTACTGGGATGAACTCATCCAAAAATATACTAGAAATATACTAGGAAAATATGTTCTCTGTTCTAGGCATGAAACCAGAGGTTTTCAAACCTTTGACAGAACTGCTTTTCAAATAAGATCTGAACTGAAATCTCAACATGTAGAAGAGATAAAGACAGTGAACAGGCTCATCTGGCAGTTTAAATCTTCATTATGTGGCAAACAGTACTTCTGAGTTTGCAGAACCTTTGAAGCCCTTCCTTGGGGGTGCTAGGATTCTAAGGAGTAATTTTAAAACCAATGCATTTACAAATGGCACAAGGGAACTTCGTGGGGTGATATAAATGTTCTAAGACTGGATTGTGGTGACGATTACACAACTCTGGAAATTAGCTAAAAACCACTAAATTGTACACTTGCAAAAGGATGAATTTTCTGGTATATAAATTATACCTCAATAAGTTCAATAAATTTTAAAATGTATTTATCTCTCCACCTAAAGTCACACAGTTTTTATTTCTGTAAGTGATAAGTGATTTATTATTGGCCTCTCACAAAACATCCTCCTCTTGACTTCTACTCCCATTCACGACCACAGCATTCTCCCAGAGTCAACCCACCATCCTCCTCCTCAGCTCCTCTCGCTCTCAGCTGTTGAGTCTGCCCTGTCACGACACTTGCCTCAATCACCATGGCTCTCCTCCCTTCCCATCCCCCCTATCATATCAGGGGCCTGCTGAACTCACTCCAGCCTGAGCCACTGGGATGGCCTTCCAATGAGTCTTCCTGTCTAGTCTCCATACCCACAACCCCACCTTCTACCTATCCTCTCTGTCAGGTTCATCTCTGCACAATTGTTCTCTTGTCCTATCACTCTTTTACTCAAAAATCCTTCAGGAATCCATCATCAACCTGACATTTAAGGTCATCCAAAATCACATTCCATCCTACCTTTTATGCCTTATTTCCCCGACTTTCCCACTTGACCCTTCACACACTGTGTCAGCTGACCCACACGCTGTGCCTAAAACCAACCTGGGACTTCGCGCTCTCTGCCTTTGATTACACTGTTTCCCTCCTCTTGAGCCACCTTCCTCCTTTTCTGCCACTGCCACCCATACAAGTTAATCAAGGCTCATTTCAGATCTCTCTTCCTCGGTGAAATTCCATCATGTGCATGTGTGTGCACTATTAACGTACGTATGTTAAATAACATAACATTCAATAAATTAAATATTACATTACCCACGGAATTAACATAGGCAAAGCACTCTAAACTTTGTTAAATACATGTAAATGTCAAGTAATAAGACTGAAGTGGTATCATCTCCACAAACACCACACAGACTCCAGGAGAGAAGGGATCTTATTTCATTCACTTCACATACTCCCAGAGTACCGGGTTACAATGGACCCTACACAGTTGGTGTTCCAAAACCAGTGACGAATGAACAAAAGAAATGGACTTAGCCTGTAAGCACCCTCATAGCTGCACTGGACTCTCTCAGTCACATAGCGCTAATCAACAATACCCAGACAGCCCACTGGTCGTACTCACCCCTCCTAGAATGGCTTTGACGACCTCCTCGCTACTGGAGACACCCCACAAAAGAGTACAGGCTGCTGCTCCCATCTCCGTACAATACTCTGCCTGCTGCAGGAGCTGCTGCTTCGCTTCATTCAGCTGCTGTCGAAGAACCAGTTTCTCCTGAAATCAAAACAAAATAAAATCAGAAAAATGAATAGCATTCAACCTTGAAATATCTCTATTGTGTTTCCTCTTTCAAAGATATTTCTTAAAGAAATGCATGCAGAATTATAGAAAACAGTTGGTAAATGAAAACCAGTCCCTAGAAAGCCATAATCCATATTTTTTAAAAAACTTCAGAGGCAAAAATAACACTCTTAGAAAAGAACACACTACTGCATTAGAGTTTACAAATGCCACCAAAGACTTGAATTCGTCTTCTTTAAGTAAAATGAAAACATGAGGCATCTCAGGTCCCAAGTGGCTCTACCCAGGACCGGCACCAACTGGGACACCTGAACAGAGTACCAACCTGACAGTAGTCCACACAGAGCAACATCTCTAACAAAGGAGCTGCCCCCTCCACTGTAAAAACACCACATGACACAGCTAAGACCAGGTAGGAAAGATGGGAGCAGAGGCAGGAGAGCAGTATGAAGGCAGGGCCTCCCAGGCGTGCCCTGGCACAGCAAGCTAAGCGCCCGTGTCAGGAGAAGAGGGAGGCCAGGAAAGACTTCTCACCCGCCCCCCACCAGCGGCTTCTGAAGAAACGTAGCAGGCAAGTGTCAGCCAGGGCTCTTAACAAGTGAACTGTCCTCCCGATGTCCCCTCTGAGCACACAAGCACTCCTACAGGCACACCTTCAGGTGAGTCTTGGGTGATGTGGGGCTTCCTGCCCTCCCCAACCACCACCTCCAGTTTCACTATTCCTTACTACCTGACATTCCCTTAAAAGATGAGAGCATTTCCTCACTTCATGAAACTCAAAAATATAAACACCAAGCTAAATGCATTTATACCAAAGTCTAATTGGCTCAACAGTCCACAAAGTTGAGTATATTAGACGTTTTAGGCTTTTCTTTTAGAGAGGTGAGTGCAGGACAATTAGAGTAGAGGGGCTTTTTGCCTAGGGGAAGAAAGGGAGCAGTGGGCCACAAGTCAAAGTCTGTTCACTTCATAACTTGGCCTAAGGTGGCCAGTCACATCTACCTGGGGATGACGCATTTGAGATTTAAAGCTTCATACATGTTCACATATATTCACACAATTTACGAGAAAAAATGGTCACTGAGCCTACGACACATGCTAACACTGCTTTATGTGACTTATAAACTCTGGGTTTTTAACATCTGACTTCATCATAACAATAGTCTAGATTCCTAGATTCGATCTTCAGGCGTCTGTAGCTGAACCCACTCAAGTTGGGGTGACGTATGCAAAAGCTCTATCACAGCATGTCCTTTCAGAATTCCAGCTTTTCTCACAGTTGAAGCAGCCTGCATTCCAATTAGTCTGGTTACGTTGGTTCTTCTGCAAGATCACACAAGAACTGCTGAGAAGGACAGTGTTCACTAGGGTCACATTTGGTGGTTGTAAGCAGATATGCCCAACAAGGGCTGCACAGATAGTACAATAACACCAAGAGAAACTCAAAGAAAATAATTCCACTCAGAAAAACATCAAAATAAGAAAATACTTAAGAAAAAATTTAAGAAAGTAGTTCAAGACCTGTACAGTAAAAACTATAACACATTATGAGAAAAATTAAAAGAAGAGCTAAACAAATGGAAAGATATACCACGTTCACGGACTGGAAGACTCGATATTGGTAAGATGGTAATTCTCCCCAAACTGATATACAGATTGAACACAATCACTATCAAAATTTTAGCAGGCTTTTTTGTACAAATTCATAATCTGATTCTAAAGTTCACATGGAAATGCCAAAAAAATGTTTGAAAAAGAAATACAATGTGAGAGGACTGACATTACCTGATTTCAAAAACAGAGAGTTAGGTCAAGATGGCAGCATAGGTGGACTCTGAACTCACCTCCTCCAAGGGACACAAAAAATTTACAAGTACTCTTGGAACAATTACCCCTGAGAGAGAACTGAAAACTAGATAAAAAGAACCCCCCACAAGAAGGGACACTGTTGACAGAGGTGGAAAAGGCAGAAACTCCTTTCTGGGGAGAAAAAAAGCTACCTTCTAGCCCGCCAGGAGCAATCTTAAGGAACAAATCTTTCCCTGAAGGAAATACAACACTGGAAATAAAAACTTCACTAGAGGGACTCAAAAGCAGAGTAGATGATACAGAAGAATGGATCAGCGAGTTGGAAGAAAGACTAGAGGAAATCACCCAAGCTGAACAGACAGAAGAAAAAAGAATTAAAAAGAACGAGGACAGTCAAAGAGACTTCTGGGACAACATCGAGCGCACTAACACCCATATTATAGGTGTCCAAGAAGGAGAAGAGAAAGAGAAAGGGACAGAGAAATAAAGCTGAAAACTTTCCTAAGGAATGAAACAGACATCCAGGTATAGAAAACACAGAGAGCACCAAACAAGATAAACCCAAAGAGGCCTACACCAAAACACATCATAATTAAAATGTCAAGAATTAAAGATAAAGAGAGAATCCTAAAAGCCACAAGAGAAAGGCAACAAATGACATACAAAGGAAACCCCATAAGGCTACCAGCTGACTTCTCAGCAGAAACCTTACAGGCTAGAATGGAGCGGCATGATATATTTAAAGTGCTGAAAGGAAAAAACTTACAGCCAAGAATACTTTACCTAGCAAGGTTATCATTCAGGATGGAAAGAGAGATAAAGAGTTTCCCAGGCAAGCAAAAACTAAAGGAGTTTATCACCAAGAAACTAGCCTTACAAGAAATGCTAAAGGGAGTTATTTAAGTGGAAAAGAGAAGACCACAAATAGGAATAAGAAAACTATCAAAAAAAATACAATCACTGGTAAAGGTAAATATACAGTAAAGGTAGCAGATCAACCACCTATGAAGCTAATATGAAGGTCAAAAGACAAAAGTACTAAAATTACCTATTTCCATCATAAAAGGGTAACAGATACACACACACACAAAGAAGAGGTTAGAGGGGACGGCCCTATGCTGTAGTGGTTGAGTCCAGCGTGCTCCTCTTCGGCAGCCCAGGTTTGTGGGTTCAGATCCCGGGTGCAGACCTACACCACCTGGCAAGCCACGCTGTGGCAGCATCCCACACACAAAACGGAGGAAGAGTGGCATAGATGTTAGCTCAGGGCTAATCTCCCTCAAGCAGAAAAAAAAAGAGAGGAAGACTGGCAACAGATGTTAGCTTAAAACAAATCTTACTCACCAAAAAAAGAAAAAAAAGAGGTTAAATATGATATCAAAAACACAAAATGTAGGAGAAGCGGAGTAAAAGAGTAGAGCTTTTAGCAAGAGGTCAAACTAAAGAGACCAACTTAATACAGATCATGATATACGTAGGTTATTATATATGGACCTCACAGTAATCACAAACCAGAAACCTATAACAAATACACAAAAAATTAAGAGAAAGGAACCCAAACATAACACTAAAGAAAGCCATTAAACCACAAGGGAAGAGAGCAAGAGAAGAAGAAAGGAATAGGGGAAACTACTAAAACACCCAGAAAAAAAGTAACAAAATGGCAATAAGTACATACTTATCAACAGCTACTTTAAATGTCAATGGACTAAATGCTCCAATCAAAAGGCAGAGAATGGTTAATTGGATAAAAAAACAAGACCCATATATATATGCTGCATACAAGAGACACACTTCAGACCTAAAGTCACTCACAAACTGAAAGTGAAAGATGGAAAAAGATATTCCATGCAAATGGCAAAGAAAAGAAAGCAGGGGTAGCAATACTTATATCAGACAAAATAGACTTTAAAACAAAAACTGTAACAAGAGACAAAGACGGGCACTACATAATGACAAAGGGAACCATCCAACAAGAGGCTACAACCCTTGTAATTATCTACGCACCCAACATAGGAACTCCTAAATATAAAAAGCAATTATTAACAGACAAAAAAAGGAGAAACAGAAATACAATAAGAGTAGGGGAGTTTTACACTCCACTTACACCAATAGATAGATCATCCAAACAGAAGATCAATAAGGAAACACTGGCCTTAAATGACACCGATGGACTTAGCTGATATATACAGAACGTTCCATCCAAAAACCGCAGAATACACATTCTTTTCAAATGCACACTGAACATTCTCCAGGATAGATCACATGTTAGGCCACAAAACAATAAATTTAAGAAGATCGAAATAATACGAAGCATCTTTTTGGACCACAATGATATGAAACTAGAGATCAACTACAGCAAGAAAATCAGAAGAGCCACAAATACGTGGAGATTAAACAAAATTCTACTGAACAACGACTGGGTCAACGAAAAAATCAAAGGAGAAATCAAAAAATACCTGGGACAAATAAAAATGAAAATATGACATGCCAAAATCTATGGGATACAGCAAAAGCAGTTCTAAGAGGGAAGTTTACAACAATACAGGCCTACCTCAACAAACAAGAAAAATCTCAAATAATCTAACAGTGCACCTAAAGGAACTGGGAAAAGAAGAACAAATAAAGCCCAAAATCAGTAGAAGGAAGGAAATAATAAAAATCAGAGCAGAAATAAATGAAATAGAGACTAAAAAAACAACAGAAAAAAATCAATGAAACTAAGAAATAGTTCTTTAAAAAGATAAACAAAATTGACAAACCGTTAACCAGGCTCACTAAGAAAAAAAGAGAGAAGGCTCAAATAAATGAAATCAGAAAGGAAAGAGGAGAAATTACAGTGGACACTTCAGAAATACAAAAGATTATATGCTATATTGGAAATAATCTAAATGTCCATCAAGTGATGACCATCCAATGGAATATTATTCAACAATAAAAAGAACAAACAATTGACGTATGCTAATATTAATGAACTTCCAAAACACTACACCAGGCACAAAAGACTACATATTATATGATTCCACTTCTACAAAAGATTCAGAGAAGGCAAATCTATAGAGACAGAAAGGAGATGAGGGGTTGCCTGGGCCGGGCAGGAAAGCAAGGACTAACGACAAACTGATATGTGATAGAAATGTTCTAAAAATTGGGCAAAATCCAGCACTTACTCATGCTAAAAATTCTCAGCAAACTAGGAATAGGGGAAACTTCCTCAACTTGATAAAAACCATCTACAAAAAACCTACAGCTAAAATCATATTTATGTTTATAATAGGGGAGGCTATGCATGAGTGGGGGCAAGGAGTATAGGGGAAATCTCTGTACTTTCCACTCAATTTTTCTGTGAACCTAAAACTTCTCTTAAAAAAAAAGCCTATTTTTTAAAAATCATACTTAACGGTGGAGGACTCAGTGCTTTCCCCCAAGATGAGCAGCAAGGTAATAATGTCCACTCTCACCACTCTCCTTCGTCCATAATGCTGCAAGTTCCAGACAGTGCAATAAGGCAAGACAAAGAAATAAAAGGCATACCAAGCAGAAGGAACAAACAGAACTGTCCCTATTTACAAATGATACAATTGTCTATATAAAAATATCTCAAGGAATCTACAAAAAAGTCCTAGAACTCATAAATGAGTTCAGCCAGGTCACTAGATACAAGATCAACACACAAAAAGCAATTGCATTTCTAAATATTAACAACAAAAAAGCAGAAACCAAAATTAAAAGTACACCACCATTTTCAATCGCTCCAAGGAAAATGAAATACTTGGGTAAAAATCTAACAAAACTTGCAAGATGGATACATTGAAAATTACAAACTGCTGATGAAAGAAATTAAAGATAGCCTAAATAAATGAAAAGACATACTTTGTTTATGGATTGAAAGACTCAACATAAGAAACATATTAATTCCCCCCAAACTGATCTGCAGATGTAACACAATTCCCATAAAAATCCAAGCAAGAATTTTTGTAGACATAGATGAGATTATAAAATTTATATGAAAAAGTAAAGGACCTGTTCAGACAGTTTTGAGGAAGAAGAACTAAATGGGAAGAAGCCCTTTACCCAGAGCCCAGGCTTCCCACACAGCCACAGGAGTAAGACAGAGAGCACCGGTGGGAGAACCATCAGCGGACCAGAGCACAGAGAGACCGAGGCAAAGACGCCCAGCTGACTACTGACAAAGAGGCAAAAGCAAGCCAGGCAACAAAAGATCTTGTCAACAAATGGTGCTGCAGCAACTGGACAACCATAGGCCAAAAGAGAAAAAATCAACCTAAGTTCACACCTTATACGAACAATAACTCAAAATGGATCACGAACTTAAACATAAAATATAAAACTGTCAGGAAAAACAACAGAAGAAGCTATTAGGACCCAGGGCTGGGTGAAAAGTTCTTAGACATAACAGGAAAAGTACGATCCAGGAAAGGAGAAATCAACGAATTGGACTTCATCCCAATTTAAAACTTTTGCTCTTCCGAAAGGCCCTATGAAAAAGACGAAAAGACAAGCTACAGACTGGAAGAAAATATCTGTAAACCACATATCAAATAAAGGACTTTTATCTAGACTATATCAAGAACTCTTTAAAGTCAACAGTAAAAAAAAAAAATCCAATTAGAAAATGGGCAAAAGACACGAACAGCTATTTTACAGAAGAGGATATACTGACAGAAAATAAGAACACGCAAAGATGTTCAATACCATTACAGCCATTAGGGCAACGCAAATTAAAACCACGACACATTATCAAAATGGCTAAAATAAAAAATAGTAATAACACCAAATGCTAGTTGGGATGTGGAAGAAGTGAATCACTAACACATTGCTGGTGGAAATGTAAAATGGTGCAGCCACTCTGGAAAACAATTCGGCAATTTCTTACAAAACTGAACACGCACTTACCACACGACCCAGCAATTGCACTCTTAGGCACTTATCCCAGAGAAATGAAAACACACACTCCCACATACATTCCCACAAAAGCCTAGACACGGGTGTTCACGGGACCTTTACTCACAACAGCAAAAATCTGGAAACAAGCCAAATGTCTCTCAGTGGGAGACAGCCAAACAAACTGATGTTCCACATCATGGAACACCACGCAGCCACACAAAGGAACAACTACTGACACACACAACGACTTGCACGGATCTGAGTGAAAAAGCCAATATCAAAAGGTTATACGCTAAGTGTTAAAGCTCTTTTAGAATTTGTTTAGCAGGTTTTCCAGTCCTCACTGGAAGACCCTCCTCCTCCCCAAAAAATGCTATATTCTGAATTATTCCATTTTGGTGACATGCTTGAAATAAAATTATAGAGATTAATGTGTGGCAACTATGCACTAGCAGTTGCCAGGAGGTAGGCACAGGGACAGGGTGGGTGTGCCTGAAATGTGGTAGCAGGAGATCTCTGCAGTGAGGGACAGCTCTGTATCCGGAGCATGGTGGTGGTGACACGAATCTATACATGATAAACTGGCACAGACCTATGCACACACACAGATGGGTATATGTGAAACTCATTAAATACACACAAGTACAGGTGAAACTGGTGAAACCCGAGTGAGCTCTGTGGACTGCACCCGTGTCAATGCCCTGGCTCTTACCTGGTATCCTAGTTACACAGCATGCTACCACTGAGGGAAACTGGGTAAAGGGTATAGAGGACTTTCTGCAACTTCCTGTGAATCTATAATTATCTCAAAAACACTTTACCAAACAGCCGGCCCAGTGGTGTGGTGGTTGAGCATGCGTGCTCTGCTTCAGTGGCCCAGGGTCACAGGTTCGGATCCTGGGCACAGACCTACACACCACTCATCAAGCAATGCTGTGGTAGGCATCCCACATATAAAAAGTAGAGGAAGATGGGCACTTATGTTAGCTCAGGGCCAATCTTCCTCAGCAAAAAGAGGACTGGTGGTGGATGTTAGTGCAGGGCTAATCTTCCTCAAAAAAAAAATTTTTAACCAAAGGACAAACTGGATTGGGGCAATAGTTGTACAAGTACACAAGTTTACTAAAAATTATCAAACTATACTTTTACAACACGTGAATTTTATGGTATACAAAACATACCTCAATAAAGCTGCTTTTAAAAAATAAACAATAGGGGCTGGCCTGGTGGCATAGTGGTTAAGTTTGTGTACTCCGCTTCAGCAGGCCAGAGTTCACAGGTTTGGATCCCAGGCATGGACCTACACACCACACATCAAGCCATGCTGTGGCGGCATCCCATATACCAAACATAGAGGAAGACTGGCACAGATGTTAGCTCAGCGACAATCTTCCTCAAGCAAAAGAGGAAGATTGGCAACAGATGTTAGCTCAGGGCCAGTCTTCCTCACCAAAAAAAATTAAAAATAAAATAAATAAAATAAAAAAGGGAAAACAATAATCAAACCCTGATGTATTTACTTATTTAAAGTGAATACTCATACATAACAGAGTATTTTGTTCAGAATATTCAGAGAATTCAAGTACAAAACTTTCAAGGTTCCTTCAAAACCTTTCTGTAGTTCATTTCTGATTTTAACTGAACTATACTATCAGTTATTTTTCTTTAAAAAGTTTCCATAAATATACATTTGCAACAACTTCCCTTTTATTACCACAAAAGTAGCAAGTCTTTCCTAACAAATTAAAAAGACAGATAACAAAAAATCGGCAGTCATATTTAAGTTAGTTTACTGACGATGAAAAGTACACGCCGTAAGAAAACAAGAGAGAGAGAGGATGAAACCACAGTAAGCCACGGAAACGCCTGCTCCTCAAAGAGAACACGGGGGGAACTCTGCACCTTATCTATGCTAAGTTCACATGCGGGACCACCACGGCAGGTGCTACAAAAGCTCGGCTGGCAGATACTCTACGGAAAGCCTCAGCTAACTCACAGTAACAGCACCATCCTTCAAAGAGTAATTCAGACACCCTCCCACAGTTTCATCTACACACGGAAGTTGGGCTCTTTCCTCTCTCGAGTTCAGAGGCTGCTGCTGCCAGACTCCCCTGACCAGCCTCGTGGATCACAGCAAGGCCCCGCTGAACCCCTCCACGGATCCGAGTCCATCATCACTGAGGACTCTCTCAATCTGGGCCATGAACCAAGCTTTCCGCTCCAGCAGCCACTCTCCAGCAGGTGTGGGCTTGCTGCTCATCCAGCACATTTCTTTATGATTCTGAGTCCAGACTTTGTTTTCTGACCTTTTCTTACATACTGGATTCAGTAACTTCTGCCTTTTCCTCACAACTTTTATCCACCCTAAGTACTTACTGGCAAGACTCTGATTTAGGATCTAGTCTCTAGATTCTTTCCTGGTCCCTCAACTCTCAAATAAGCTTCCAGAGTCCAGCCTCATGATCTGTACAGACCTGGACAGAGACCATAGAAAACGTTACAGAAAAGGCAGCTGCCAGTTCTCTACAGCAAGATGACACAGGGCTTTGTTACAGCAAACTTGCAGGGCCTCCCATCTGTGTCAAATTAAGTAAGATACTTACCTAGAAATGGGAAATAGTTTAATCTAAAATATTTCCACATTTAAAAAAATAATAAAATAAAAAACCAAAATATTTTAACTAAGGTTAAAGGGTCAGGGCATTAACATGCTTGTAATCTGACACTGCTTTACCATGGCCATTTCATTGTCTATACCAGCACTTTTCCAGAATGACTTATTTTCAAGCATTACATCTAAAATCTCGGCAAAATATGCATTTTTCTTATGCTTAGCAATTAAAAAAGAACAAGAAATTTAAGATTCTGCCCAATTTGAGCTTCAACCTTAACAAGGATGTCTCAGCAATTTAAGGAAGTATTGAACCCATGGATTGTATTGTTAACATTTAGCAAATTCCTTCTTGCCCCTTGGTCAACTTCTTTCAGAACATGAAACCACATTCCCATCTTAGTTTATCAAGATCTAAATAGGACATGACAAAGCTAAAGTTTCAACTTTCAATATGTGACACTCGTACTCAGTTTTGAGACTGAAACTCTTTCCCTAACCTTTCCCACTTGCTCAATATTAAAGTCTACCCAAAATCCACCAGTTCTGGAAAACCACCATTGCAGCGACACTCGGATACCCTCACACGAGGAGGCAGCAGGAGCCAAGTTCAGCACACAGGCGTGGGGCCTGGACCAGCTCCCTCCCATCCCTGGTACCTGCTGACCCAGCTGCACTGGGAGAAGCGCCTGAGAGGCACGGACAGCTGCTGACCACCTGCCAGCACGCAGTGAACACCACACAGGAGCTGCCACCACTGGTACTCCTAGTGTATTACTATTGAAAATAAAAACGCTCCAAATATTTCTATTTAATATATCTATCTCTGATTATAAACCATTATGTGCATGATTTTTTTTAAGATTATTATATTCTTAATTTTAATGTTTTAGAATGGTCTTTTAAACATAAAAATTAACAGTAAATGACTATTAAAAGGTACCAAGTAAATAGCCTCCACATTAAGCGGTTATAAAATCAAATGTTCAACTATTTCAAACCCATTCAGAATACACACATTTAAAAATACAATCTCTCGAGGCCTAAGGGCTAGAAAGACTGTCATTAATGCCACTTTGTGGACACAACCACGATGCTGGCGCTTGAAGCAGCGGTCTGTGAGCACCACACCTTCTTGTCTCTCATGCTGTCAGCTTGCACCGTCTCCAGGCGAGCTTTGAAGTGCTCACAATCCATCCTCAGTTGCTCTATTTCTTGCTCTTTCCTTTCCAGGTCTAGAAGAAAAAGATGTAAAAACACTCAATATTTCAAATCACTAATGTCTCCTAAGCATCCATGTTGCCTAATCTTCTTAGGAAAACCCGTACCAATTTCTCAGGTAGGATCAATCACATAACCAGTCCTTGAATAACCAGTATTGTAAAAGTTCTGCTTTTTAAGTTTTTATCAGTTTTTAGCCCATAGCAGAAAGCACTTTTTTTTGTTGTTTTCTGTTTTATGCTTTTAAGACCTCATTTTACTGCCAGACATATACTCAAGGCTTTAAGAAAGCGTGTTATTTAAAGGACTGAAGGCAGCACTGAGAAGCCCGACTGTCTCCTGGCACAGACTTGTATCTGATCCATAAAAAGCAGAAGGCAGCTGAGTGAGTAGATGGTGCCAGCCGGGGCTGATTCACAAAGCTAGCCTCACCAACTGGCATACTGACTCAATGGGAACAGCCGCAGTAGTAGTCAACGGAGGAGGGATCGAGACAAGAAAAGGCCACAGGGAAAGCTGGCAACCACGGAATACTTCCCCTCCACCATATTTGTTTAGATGATGATTCAAGTAGCCAGGAAAAATCCCAAAAGACTTTCACATTAATAAATCTGAAGTCAAAAGTATCATCAACTTTAAATAAAAACTATGCTGCAGAAATACTGACATTCAAAAAGAAAAGAAATACATAATTTAAAATTTTAAGTGCCTTGACTTCAAGGGCTAAGAAACCATAAGCCAAAATATACCAAGATTTGAGGGGGGACGTGCTCAGAGCTAATGGTGCAACTTCTCCAATTAAAGTAGCAATACTTGAGGACAGTAATTCTCAAACTTTAGTGCACATCAGAATGCCCTGGAGACTTGCTCCAACACAGACTGCTGGGCCCCATCCTCAGGGATTCTGATTTGGTAGGCCTGAGGTGGGCCTGAGAATCTGCATTTCTAACAAGTTTCCAGGTGAGACTGCTGGTCTGGGGACAGAGTTTAAGAACAACTGCTTCAGGATAACAGCGTGGTCTCTCATCACTAACGAAATGAAATCCACACAACCAGCAACGGCAAAGGAGGGGACCCAGCCATAGGAATGTGACAGAGTGGAAAAACGGAGGGTGGGGGAAGGCAGCCCGTGGTGCCGTGAGAGAAGCAGATGCCTGGGAAGTGGGACAGCACTCCACCCTAGAGGAGAAAAGGCTCACAGACACTTCCTCCAAGGAGGTGCAGACAAGAGAAGGGGTTGGCTGTATAAGCTAGGGGCCTGAGAAGGCGAGGGGAAGCCCAAACAAGGAACCTGGGGGCAGGGGCTGCCAAGAACAACAGGGGCATCGCAAAAAGCTCCAGAGGAATAGAGGGAGTCTACACCTTCTGGAGACCCTTTGCCCTAGAAGGAAGATCAGAAGCTAAAGCTAAACATTCAGTCAGAGATTACGACACTGGCAGGCAAAGCTGGCAAAGCTTCTTTTAAAACGTGTTTCTTAGAAACTAGGGAACTAGGGGAAAGTCACATGGGACTACTTCTTCTCCCGTAAGTCAGTTTTCTTTTCTGCCCTTCTACGATGTAGAACATGAAAGCCCAGGACATGACTTTCACTGAAATTATTTTGTCCCACTAATCCTGGCCACATGAGAAATCAAATACCAATCAAGTGCTACGCTTTGAAAACTACGTAATTGCCTTTGTAACAATATTAAATGAAAACATATATGTATTATTTATACATATTACTTATAATTATGTATGAAGTATGAACTGCATATGGTCACAGACAAAAAGAAAATATAAAAGGGAACTAAGATAATTTTTCCTTTTCAGTTAACTTTTAAATTTTTCTTCTATTATTAAACTGTATATTAGTCAAACACAGTAAAGAAGATAGGAAATTACATCTCTACAAGCCTTATTATGTGTACAAATATGTAGGCATTAATTTTGACTACCCAAAAGACTCTTTCATTATGATAACTTCATAATCTCTCTTGCTCTGTCATTCTCTATGATCCTCCTGTAAGTTAACATAACAAAGGGACAGAGTTAAAACACCCCACTCTACCATGGGCTACCCCAAAGACTTCCAGGTCAGCATCAGGGATGCCACACCCACCCGCTCCAGGCTGTCCAGGAGGCGGCAGCACGCTCCGCTGTACCAGCCCACCGCCTTGTGGCCAGATAGGAGCGTTGCTGCCGCCTCCTACCAACACCCCCCCCTCATTTTCCACTGGGACTGCAGCATGCCTGCCACCCAGACCACCACGAGCACAGGGAGTTTCATGTTTTGTTTTCTGATGCATCCCAAATGCCTAGAACAGCACATGGCACGGAGTAAGCACTTGATAGTCGTCACATAAATGAATTTCACTTCTTTATACATTCCTTCTGCTAATCCTTGAACACAGAAAAACCCGGCCACTTTGATTATATGTCTGATTCTTTTATAATGAGACTATATTGCTTTTGTAATTTTGTTAAAAAGCAGGGACAGAAACAATATGGATGGTGAATGACATAGCATACATAGTGAAGACAAGGTCTTACCCAGCCTCAGCACTGGAATAGGGAAGGAGCTGCCAGCCTGGACTGGAGTTCAACCGCTAATCTTAGTATCGAAATGAAGGGAAAATCTCCATTTAACTGTTAACTGAATGACAGGGTGGTCCAGACAGACTACCAATATACAGAAGCAATCTAAATCACCGGCCAGGTCAACCGCTACATAGCTTCTGAAATTTACAACTCTTCTTTGATAGTTTTAGTAACATGAGAGTGACTCTCTCTCTTAATGCTCAGTTCACGGGAAGAGTACAGAGAACTGTATAAAGGCAGGATATAGAGAGCTATAAATGAAAAGCTGGGTTTCTAAAACACTAACCAAAGAAATTTAAACTATACAAAAGGGATCAATTCCTCCTACCCTTTCTTTACCAACTGGTATGTTTATAACCAATTTAATAAATTACCATTTCTTTCATATCAACACGAAAATGTTTTTGATCAAAATAGCTAAGGAAAGAGTCTTAAATCCAAAATAAAGGCTTTCTAATGGCCGCTAACTTTTTCCTTATCACTCTCTAACAGATTTAGAGAATTTAGGATTACCTACTGATGGATTCCATCTTTCGTCTGAGCCGAGATTTGGAGGGTGCATTGGTTTCCCAAATCTGCTGTAACAAAGTAGCATAAGCCGGGTGGCTCAGAACAACAGAGCAGCTCTCCTCTCTCTGGAACCTGTAAGGGAAGGACCCTCCCCTGCCTCTGCCACCTTCTGGTGGCCCCAGACGTCACTGGGTTGATGGCAGCGTAATCCAACCTGCCTCCACCTTCACTTGGACTTCTCCCTGTGTTTCTTCACAGTATCTTCCCTCTGTGTGTATCTGTCTCTGCATCCAAATTTTTCCCTTATATAAGGACACCACTCATACCAGATTAGGGCCCACACTAAACATCTCATTTTAACTTAATCAGCCTAACATAATATAAATATAAGTTGAAAGAAATAAGAATATTCTAGGATTCATAAAATTTTTTTAAAACTTCAGTTAAAGAGCTGAAATGCATTTGCAATCCTACTGTCCAATCTAAGCCAGCCAAACAACACTTTAATTAGCTGTCAAATTTTTAAAACAAACCAAAGGGGTGAAAGAGGAGAGCTGGAACCAGAACACAGAAATATTTTTTTCCTGCACTGCCAAAAATCTGCTTCCAAAACCACTCTTTTTCTAACGTAAAGGGCACTGGAATACCCTTTTACAAGATGAAGAAACTGTGTGACTAACAGGAATTTGTCCTCCACTGGCACTGCCAATGACTTGGCAGGACCTTGTATTGCTACCTTTTCTCAGCCGCATGCTGGAGCTCCTCAGTCCACCTGTAAACGATGAGGAAAGGATCGGATCCTAACCTTTTACATCCCCACGCTACTTACCACGGCCTGACGAATATCAGACACGTAATAAACACCTACCTGAGTGATTTACCAACTAAATTCACTGAAAGACTTGAAGACAAATACTATCAGAAAAAAACTAAGATCAATCTTGCTGAACTCAAGAATTCTGTTACAAGTATTTCCCAAACCAGAGTCAGGGAATTTTGCTTTTCATTTATTGGCATACAAATATAATGTTAACAATCGGGTGGTCAGGAGCGACATACTCGAATAATGGACGCCTCCACCCCCCACCCTGGCTACCATCCCACCTCCTCTGACCACAAGCCTACAAGACTTCTGACTTCTTGCCCAGTCCCCAGTGCTCTGCCCAGTCTCCACGCACCCTTCAGATCCGCTCTCCACCCACTGTGCGCCCCGAGAGGGTGCAGTCAACGTCCACAGGAACTGGCCTCCTGTGCTTACGGCTTCCTGCTGGATAAACAGTGGCAGGCTCCACAGGAAAGGAGGACAGGTTGAGACAAGTTGGGACATCTGCTTCCCCTCTGCCTCATCGCTGCCAGCCTTCCAGTCAGCAGTGCCCCCTCCGGCTGAGGCCACGGTCCCATCGAGCAGCTCCCTCTCGCGAGTCTGGCAGCTCTCAGGAAGGCCATGTCGCCTCACTCCCCCAGCTCCCAGGGCTCTGCTGCCCTCATTTGTTCCCAAGCCCTGCCCACACCTGTGCTGCCATCTCTTCAGTACACTCCTTGTCTGCTGCTTTTGTTTCCTTCCAGGACGGGCACGTGATACACTCTGATCTTATCTCATTTGGGCCACAATAAACTTTTGGTCATATTAAATATCTCTTTTTGGTGCTCACTCTTTTGTCCCACTCTTCACAATTATCTCTCTAGTTGATATTTGTATGGGCCAGGAATAATAATTCTCTGAGGCAAAACAGAGGTCCCCCTTTCTTCTCATCAATATCAAACTCTTGGGAAATTAACCTCAACACCCCCCTACAAATACTTTAGAAATACTGCCCTGCTAAGAACCCAAGAGTGTCTCAGGGATGCTTATGGTTCTGTAAACGTTTAAGTAGTATTTCCATTTTACAGTATGTTTTTTTAAACTTTTTATTTGGAAATAATTTCAAACTTAGAAAACATGGAATGAAGAAAAATAACACAAAGAACACCCTTTAGGCAGACGTATCTACTGTTAACATTTTACCACATTTGCTCATCGTATGTGCCGTGCGCAAACACACACACAATACATTCTTTGAGCCAGCTGGGCTAACTTACATATATCCTGGCCCTGTACTCCTAAATACTTCAGTGAATATTTCCCAAGAAGAGGGACAATGCCTTAGACACCCACTATGTACAACTGTCAACTGCAGAAAAATTAATATTACTACCTTTACCTAATCTACCACTGACATTCCAATTCTGTCATACGACCCAAAATTGTACTTTATAGCAACTTCTCCCTTCACAGTACAGCATCCAGTCTGGGGTCACGTATTGCATTTAGCTGTCAGGTATCTTTAGCCTTCTTTAATCTGGAACATCTCCATAGCCTGTCTTTTCTGCATGACATTACAATATATTCTTAAAAATCTAAAAATCACAACAACATATATGGAAGGAATTCCATTTCCAACTCTGATGGTCACGTAGCAGATCAACCTTCCCACCAAGAATAACTAGAAAAGCGGAATTTAAAGAAACAACAGAAACTCATTTGAAGGTGTCTGAGCTATGGAGTCACACAGCCTTGAGGGCCAAGGCCGAGAGAAGGGAGTGCAGTGAGGTGAGCCCAGCTCTCTACCCAGCCTTCCCTGAGGCATCTGCACATTCAAAGGCAGCACAGCAAAGAGGCGGCAAAGCTAGGCAGAGTGCTCCACAGTCTCATCAAGCTGGGGAAATAAAAATCAAGTACAGAGCTATCAGATGGACTTAGGGCAGGCCATGATCCTGGAAAAGACGGAAGCATAGAAAAATGAGCTGACATCAGAGCCATTTCTCCCTCCAGGCACTCAGCAATGCGCAACCAGCACCGTGAGGCTGCAGAGGCAAGCAGACAGTGAGAGAAGAAATGCCAGGATGCCAAGCAGAGCTAGAATCAGTCTTGCGGTGCTGGAGAGACCAAAATTGAAGGTCAGAGCCCACCAAAATGGAAAGACCGGGAAACAACTCCAGCTCTCAGGTGGACCCCCTTGAAGGACCAAAAACCTAATAGAGACAATGAACCACAAATAGGCCAGTTGGAACCAAGACTGAAACCAGCTGTGAATCAATCCCTGACCGGATGAAGGTAATCTCTGACTCTATTCTCACTGGCAGAAGCCAGAAGAAAAAAAAATTCCTTGCTAGAGAAAAATATCATCATCCACAGCCTACGCCAGTTTTCATTCAAAAAATGCGTTGATTGATAAAAAATTACCAGGACTACCAAGAGGAAAAACAGGTAATACAAACAGACCAATAGGTGACCCAGATATTGGATTTACCAGACTCAAGACTTTAAAATAACTGATTATGTTCCAGAAAATAGGCAACAAGAGAATTTCATCAGGGAGCTAGAATAAAAAACCGCCAAGCGGAAAATCAACACAAAAATGAATAAATACTAATATTAAACAAATAATTTAAAAATAAATAATAAAACTAATGAAGAACTCAGAATCAGATCCACACATATACAGCCACTTATGACAAAAACAACAGCGTAGTATGGAAGGGGAAGACTGTCTTTTCAATAAATGGTGCTGGGTCATTTGGCCACACATGGCTTAATGGCTATTTTTAAAATAGAAGAGAACAGCATGGATTATACAACACCTTCATCATCACAGAAAGTTCTGCTGGACCACATTGACAGAGGCAAGGTGCTGTTGTACAGATCTTAAATTACACAAAATAACTTGTTTTTTACTGCTAATCAGTCGAATCTCTCTCCAGTATATCATGGCTGTGCTGGTTTGTATTCATTGCAGGTATTCAATGAACAAACAAGGCTGGTTCACAGTATTAACATTTTAACATATTTACTAAAGTTTTAAAAGGTTAAAACTAGTGTTTCAGACTTTTTTATTGAGGTCATTAGCAGTTTATAACATTGTGAAATTTGAGTTGTACATCATTATTAATCAGTGACCATATATATGTGCCTCTTTACCCCTTATGCCCACCCCGCAGCCCCCTTCCCCTCTGGTAACCACTAATCTGTTCTCTTTGTCCATGTGTTAGTTTATCTTCCACATACGAGTGAAATCATGTGGTGTTTGTCTTTCTCTGTCTGGCTTATTTCGTTTAACATAACACCCTCAAGGTCCATTCACATTGTTGCAAATGGGACAATTTTGTCTTTTTTTTTATGGCTGAGTTGTATTCCATTGTATATATACACCACATCGTCTTTATCCATTAATCAGTTGATAGGCACTTGGGTTGCTTCCATATCTTGGCTATTGTGAATAAAGCTGCAATGAACATAGGGGTGGGATAGCTGGGTCGTATGGTAGTCCTATTTTTAATTTTCTGGGAAATCTCCATACTGTTTTCCATAGTGGCTGCACCAGTTTGCATTCCCACCAACAGCGTATGAGGGTTCCCTTTTCTCCACATCCTCTCCAACATTTGTTATTTTTCGTCTTGGTTATTATAGTCATTCTAACAGGTGTAAGATAATATCTCATTGTAGTTTTAATTTGCATTTTGCTAATGATTAGCGATACTGAACATCTTTTCACGTGCCTATTGGCCACTGCACATCTTCTTCGGAAAAATGTCTGCTCATATACCTTCCTCATTTTTTGATCAGATTGTTTTTTTGTTGTTGAGTTGCATGAGTTCTTTATTTATCTTGTAAATTAACCCCTTGTCGGATATAAGCTTTGCAAATATTTTCTCTCAGCTGGTGGGATGTCTTTTCATTTTGTTCCTGGTTTCCTTTGCCTTGCAGAAGCTATTTAGTCTGATGTAGTCCCATTTGTTTTTTCTTTCGTTTCCCTTGCCTGAGTAGACATGGTATTCAAAAAGATTTTTCTAAGACCTAAGTCAGAGAGTGCACTGCCTACATTTTCTTCTAGGACTTTTACAGTTTCACGTCTTACCTTTAAGTCTTTAATCCATTTTGAGTTCATTTTTGTGCATAGCATAAGATAATGGTCTACTTTAATTCTTTTGCATGTGGCTATCCAGTTTCCCCAACACCATTTATTGAAGAGACTTTCCTTTCTTCATTGTATGTTCTTGGCACCTTTGTCAAAGATCAGCTGTCTGTAGATGTGCAGTTTTATCTCTGGGCTTTCAATTCTGTTCCATTGAACTGCGTGTCTGTTTTTGTACCAGTACCATGCTGTTTTGGTCACTCTGGCTTTGTAGTATATCTTGAAGTCAAGGATTGTGATGCCTCCAGCTTTGTTCTTTTTTTCTCAGGATTGCTTTAGCTATTTGGGGTCTTTTGTTGCCCCATATGAATTTTAGGATACTTTGTTCTATTTCTGTGAAGAATGTCATTGGGATTCTGATTGGAATTGCATGGTATCTGTAGATTGCTGTAGGTAATATGAATATTTTAACTATGTTTATTCTTCCAATCCATGAGCATGGAATCTCTTTCCACCTCTTTGTCATCATCAATTTCTTTCAATAATGTCTCATAGTTTTCATTGTATAGGTCTTTCACCTCCTTGGTTAAATTTATTCCTGGATATTTTATTCTTTTTGTTGCGATTGTAAATGGGACTGTACTCGAGTCCTCTTTCTCCCTCCTCCCGCCTGACTGCATTCACTCCTACCTCCATGTTCCCCTTCATCACTGCTTAAGACAGGAGCAAACGCAGCCCTGAGACTGCTCAAAGCCAAGAATCTTCCCGGACCACATGGCGAGGGGGAGGGGGCACAAATCCACACATCAAACAGCTCTCGCTGCCATCATGTGATCCTGAGATTGCCTCTGTGGGACCCATTCTCAGAGCCATGGCTATGTGCTTCATCTGGGAGAGAGGCCCCTGGGAAGGCCACCAGACCTAGTCCTCATAAAAAGAAAAAGGGAATTTTTGTTTTTCTCACATCGCCCAAGTAGCAAATATTCAAGAGCCAAAATGAGGTGAAAGATGTCTTAGGAGACCATCTTTTAAACCAGGCCTTAGGCCAGGGAAGCAGACGTCCTCAAGGACCAGGTCAAGTGCAAAGTTCACAGTGAAGCCTCCTGTAACCACTGCAGTCCACTTTGACCTTTCCTTTTAACACTCAGTATCCTGTAGCACACGCTGCTTCATGAAATTCTGCTACAATTGAGAAAGAAGAGCATGCAGAGACAGGAGGGTAGGCAGTCCCTCAGGACCAAATATTCAGCCAGGCTCTGAGGATATAAACAGGAGCCCTGCCCTCCCACCACCTTACACCGTAAGATGGGAATAAAACCATTCTGTCTGAAATAAAAGTACAGGATGCTCTGACAACATCTAACAGGAAGACAGATGGTGTCTACGCAGTCATATAAGGAAGTGAGACTAAGTCCAACAATATAAAGCCTATCAAGCCATTGTATAGTTTTGTTTCGGTTTTTGGGTGGTAGTGGGTTTTAGCAGGGTTTTGTTTTCTAGTCTTTATCCTAAGAGCAAGGAGAAGCAAGCCACTAAAGACTTAAGAAGGGGAATGACATTCTGAATTGTTAAAAATTACTCAGGCTACAGTATACAGAATGGACTACAGAGTGGCAATGAGTGGATGCTGTCAGGAGGCAGAGATTCAGGCAAAATGACAGAGGCCGGGCCTCTGGTGGTGGCAGTGGCAATGACAGCAGGCTGATGAGTTCAGGATGCACCATGAGGGGAAATATACAGGACTTACCGGCAGACAGGTGGGCGGGGGGGATAGTGAAGAGAGAGGTTGGCAACAAGGAGGATCCTAGGTCTCTAGTCTGAACGGTGGTGCCTGGGGCAGACTGAGGTAGGCAAAATTGGGGTGGGGTGGAGGGATGATTATCATGAATCAGTCATGACAAAGTATAAATCGGCTTGCTCTGAGAAAGTGAAAATCTGTCCTGCAATTTGGATAACAGGCTGGGATAACAGACACATGTAATGCCAGCTGCCAAGTTACCAGGAGAGAGTGTTTCTCCCAAGGACACACTGCAACTGCAAAGTGTCATAATGATCCCTTCTTTCAGGGAATGCTGATTTCTTATTCAGAGAAAGCTTATTCTGTAAAACCCCACACTATCAGAAATTTTGCTGTTTGGACTTATACCAGTAGAAAGGAAACATCCCACTCCTGCCTGCAGGATCCAACTCACTGTGACACAGAGCAGCAGCCTTGATTCCCAGCTGGCTGCAGAGCTTCAAACGAGGGATTTCGAGATAGGATGTTCCACATCTATCTAAATTTTGTAGTTTTCAAGGAAACAGGACCTGGGTCCACTGCATGAGACCTGATGCTGATCCCTTCACACACAGCCCAACTTTGCCTGGAGCCCATCAAAACAGGCTTCACTTGCACTTCACCTCCAACGCATCCTGCCCCCAATCCTATGGCAACTCTGTCCTGTCCTTTGCTGGCAAAACACCCACAGTTCCTCCGGTGTGTGGTCTCCTCGTTGCAATGAGCCAGTAAATCTGACCTTGTTGTTCCTCTTGGTTGTATGTTGATAAGGCTAGGATAAACATTTAGAATTTGAAATGACTGTGAAACAGCGAGAAGAAATGCCAAGCAGGAGTTAGATGCAGTGCCCTGATCCCGGAGCGGGGGTCTGGGCTAGAGATAAATCTAGGAGCCGCTGGCATCAAGATGGCAACTGAAGCTATGTGTGTGCACAGACTGCCCACAGAGAGGCCATGGAGTGAGGAGAGAAGGGGGTCTTGGCTTGAGCCTCAAGCAGCACGGCTGGCTGAAAGGCTGCTGCACAGAAGGATGAATCGGCAAAGCTCATCAGGAAGAAGCGGCCAGAGAGACCAGTGGGAAGAGGGGACTCCATGGCCTGAGGAAGGCCAGGGACTGTGAGGCAAGACCTCCTAAAGTCTAACTTTGATCAGGTCACCATAGATTCATTCGGGGCCCTTACCTCTGTAAGCACTACAATTTGATTCTGGCAGAGGACTGACCTCCAAAGATCGACTCATGCTAACCCATTCACGAGATCCTGATGAACTTCTCAGAACGCCAGTTCATTAACCTGCAGTGAGAAACAGACAGCCAGCAAGCTGACTCTGCTGCTGGTCAGCAGCTTCCTTCCCTGAAGATAAATGCATGTGGGACACTAACGACTTGCAGGAGGCTGCTGGATGAGCGTGGGATCAGAACCAGGGAGGTTAGGAAGACGACGACCTGGACCTATGGTAGTAAGCGACATGGAGCATATCTAGCAGGGTCTCAACGGGAAACAAATCAACCCAGATGTCGAGACTTAACGGGAAGGACTAGTTACAGAGTGTGGAGCAGGGATAAGAGACCCAGCAAGGGATGGTGAGGCACCAGGGACTAGCAACAACCCTCCAGCTGAAGGAACGAAGGGAGAAAACAGTGTTACTGGAGCCCAGTGAGAGCTGGGACTGTGGAGGAGGCCCCCAAGTGGGAGTCACAGCTGTGGAGCGAGCAGGAGGAAACACCCCAATCTCCCTCTCCGCCCACTGAGGCCTTCCATTGGTGAGCCTCACTGGCAGCCAGCAAGGAGGCACACAGTCTGCAGGAGCCCGCCTCCCAGAGCACACCAGAGGAGAGAGGATTCCAAAGAGAGAATAAACAGGACAGGGAGCCATGGCAACCACGCGCACTCTCCCTTCTAACCGTGTATAGCTGCCCCCTTGACCAGACACATTTGCACAAACCAGATGCACTGTTGAGTCCAGCTATCTTCTCGCCTGGGCTAGTGCCAGAGACCCGACCTGAGCCCTCCAGACGTGCCTTTTCTAGAGCTCATGCGGTGACGGCAAACAGTCAAACGCAGTGCAGTGAATCAGCCTTAACCATTGAAGGCCGATTTAATCGTAACTCAGCCTCAATTAGGCAACTACTGAATCCATCCCAGAATATCTCCAAGAACTTCAACAGGCTGCTAGACTGACATATGACTAACAGCTCAGCTCAAATCTCAAAATCCGAATGGACAAGAACCAGCAAGCCTGGACTTATACCAGTGCGAGGAACTGACCTGTCCATCAACCTGGAGACCAGTGAACACACATCTAACTACCTCTCCAGACACACCAAACTGCATGCAAGGTTGCCCCACGGCCAGATGCTTAACTTACACAAGGAAGGACTTCATTTTCCCTGTGGCTTTTTCATTATAACAGTACAGTTATATGTCGCTTGAGGACGGGGATTCGTGCTGAGAACGGCATTGTCAGGCGATTTCGTCATGGTGTGAACGTCAGAGTGCACTTACACAAACCTAGATGGTACAGCCTGCTACACAGCTATGCTCTTCGGCACTAACCTTATGGGAGCACCATCGTACGTGTGGTCTGTCGTTGACCGAAAGCTCGTTATTTAGTGCATGACTGTATAAAAGTCTTCTGCCAAGAAGACAGGTGGAGAGAAAGAGAAACTGGTAACAGACACTCCTAAAAGCTGGCAACTCTTCCTCCAACACAAACTTACACATGTCCCAGTTATTCAGTTGAGGGCCCCTCCCTTTCTCATGTCTTACCTGACTCTCCCCAAGGCAATTACAAGGACTATAACGGTATCTTAGAGTTTATTGACAATTCCTTTACAGTTATTCACATAAGGTAAATCTGCTGGAACAGATTGCTGTCACCATCAACGACTGCCAAAGACGAAGTAAGACTCACTTTTTTCCATAATCTTTAATTTCTGGAAGCTTTCCAGTACTTCCCCATTCAGGATCCTGGGTAAGAAGTCCCGGATTTGCATCACTTCAGTGGTCAGCCGTTCCAGATCCTTCTTTCGGACTTTCACGAATTCTTCTTTAGCTCCCACGTGCTAAAAGAACAAGATTTTAAGATGACATTTCCCTTCAGATCACCAGAACCAGCAGCCCTGACCAGCTTGCTTCCTTTTTTTTAAGGCCTCTTGTGTTCATAACGGTCTCAAAAGCACATCTTTACCCTAAAGAGTACAACTCTGCTATACACGTCACGTCCCGAGAGCCGAAGCCCCAGCCAGTTTCCTTTTCTAAGTGCATACGAGGGAGGCCTAATCCTGAAAGCCAAAGAGAACGCCAGCATCCCCTCCCGAGCGGTCCAGCGCCAAGCTAATCAGGAGGGAAGGACGTTTACCGGGTCCCCACTGGGCGCCCAGCCTTTGCTGGTCATCTCATTTCGTAGTGTTCAACACGACCCTCCAAGGTTGTCCAGGCCGGAAACGGAGGCCTGGGGAGAATGGGTGGCTGTCTCAAGGGACGCCATTAGCGGGGGACCGAAGCAGGAGGGGAACACAGATCGGGCTCCAGGGTCTAAGCTACATCACTGCAGGGACGTCACTACGTGCAGTCAGGGGACACAGGTCCCCCGTGGAGCCGCATTCTCCCAGAGCCCACACCGAGCCCCGGCGCAGCGAGAGGGCCTTGAGGGCACGGCTGGGTCCGAGGCCGCCACCGCCAGCTCTGTGCCCAGCGCCCCATCGCGCCGCCCTCACCCCCGACCAGGCCTAGCTGTCCGCCCACGAGGCCCAGGCCCTTCCCCAGCGTCCGCTGAAGCGCGGGGTAGCGCATGGCGGCAGCTCAGACGCACGGGCGGGCAGGGCCCCCTCACTGACCCAGCAGGCCTCCTCGACGTCCCCCGCCTCGCCCATGGCCGCCACTGCCTCAGCTCCGTGCGCCTGCGCGGCGACGCGCCCTCTGACCCCACACGCCAGAAAGCGCGGGAGCGCGTCCGCGCCGAGGGCTTGAGAACAGAGAGCCGCGAGGCTCAAACTCCGTAGCGTTTGCGCGGCACGCTGGGCCCTGCGGACTCGGGGTGGGCTCGGCGAGAGCCGGCCTCTCTCTTCTGGCTCCGCTGGGGTTTTAAACTTGTTAACTGCAAAGCTAAAGGACAGCGAGACCCAGGTGTAAGTGTCAAGTGAGGTAAGTCGAATCGGCCTTTCCTGTTTGGTAACGGATGCTAGACTAAGGGGCGGTGCACTCAAAGGAACCGGCACCCGTCCAGCCGGCGGCCACTCTCCCCTGCTCGGCACTGAGCCTCATTAGCAAGGATCAACGCTTTCTCACCACAGCTCCTCGGGGTGTCTGCTCCCACAGGGAGCGTTAGTCCAGCCGGCTGGCTAGGTAACTGAGATGACCACCTGAACTTGGAGATGTCACCTGGTCCATTCACTTGCCCCAATACGCCCGCTGAGTTCGCGAAACATGGTGCAGCCTGTGGGTTCAAACGTACCCAGTTACCGCACAACTAAGGCCGTCTGTCTCTGAAACCGGCAGGAAGCTGACTCTGCCCTAGGCGCCGGAGTGCGTGCTCTCCAGGCCTGAGGGTGGACTCGCGAGCACATGCTGCAAATCCCTGCCCTGCACTGGGACCTGCCCTGCCGCTGGCCCTGTCCTAGAACTCGTCCTCGCCCCCTCTCTGCCCCAGGACCTGGACGCTGGAGGGGGCCGCCTCTCCCGGCCCCTCGATGGCGCTGCCCCCAATATCCCGCCAAAAACCCCACGCACGGCCCTTCTTCCCAGTCTCCACCCTGCGGAGGCGGCCCGAGGAGTCCAATGCAACTGAAAACCCGTGTATTTCGCAGGACAGCTGCCGATCGGATGGGGTTTTTGTGGAGTGGGCTTAAAAATTCGAGACCACTTAAAATTGGCCATCCGTCTCTTCCTGGCCAAGGCTCAACGCTGGCTAACCGCGCCGTCCACGGCCCCGAGCTTTGGCTGCCGAAAGACGGCAGAGACGCGAAGGCGCGACGCGAACCCCCGCGAGGAACTCCGCTGGCCGGCGCCTTCATGACGCCATCAGCCCGCGCGCCGCCGCCGCCTTCTGCGCAGTCGCGGCAGGGGCTGCACGGAGGCGGCGGCTCGGCGGCAGCTGGAGGTTGAGCCTCGGCGGCTGCGGCTGGGGATGCCCCAGCGCGCGCGATGGCCCCCGCCATGCAGCCGGCCGAGATCCAGTTCGCTCAGCGGCTGGCGTCCCACGAGAAGGGCATCCGGGACCGGGCGGTGAAGAAGCTGCGCCAGTACCTCAGCGTGAAGACGCAGAGGGAGACAGGTGGGCGCCCGGCGGTCAGCCGCGCCGCATGGCGGTCGGGCCGGGGGCCGGGGGGAGCCGCCGGCGGAGCAGGGAAGCCGTCCGGCACCGGCTCGCACTCCTGCCGTGGCCCCGGTTGTGTCCACACCGTGGGCATCGCTTCCTGCTGGGTCTAGCCCGGTCTTAGGGTTGAGGGGCTGCGGCCGCAGGGGTTAGGTACTCTGCTGGAAGTCACGGCGAGTCGGGAAGCCGAGAACAGACCCAGCCTGTCCGGCCCCGAGCCTGCACCTTGAATCGCTAGTCCCGCCTGATTTATTCTGGTGTGCTCTTCATTGATTCGCGCCTTCCTGTGACCCCCACCTCTAGGTGCTCGGGCTCCAGGAGAGAAGACGGAATCCCTTCCCTCGAAGAATTTGTGCCAGTAAAGCTAGGGGGCATAGATGGCTAAAATTGAGCTCGTGTGAGGCAGCAAGAGGCATGGAAATCAGGGCGGGAGGGAGCTCCTCTACACAGGCGGAGCCTCTCTGGGTGATGTTCAACAGAGCTGAGCGGAGGCGGGAGGGAAGCGCGGAGCATGTCCTAGGGAATGGTTGGAGGACCAGTAAGTCGGGGAGAGTGGCGGTGTTATGCCATGGAGGTGGAAAAGTAGGCGGTGCCGGGTCACATGGAGCTTTGTAGTTTGGGTTTTTACTTTGGTGGGGTGCCGTTGAAGGATTTCATTTACCCGACCCAAAATATGTTCTGTAAACCCTTGGGTGAGCACATGAGGTATGAGCTGCACTATGGATGGAGGTTTTATGTTGCTCTTAGATAAAGTTTGATTTATTTACTGGTAATCCTAATATATTTAGAGTCTACTTGAAAGAATAGTTATTATCTGCCCTTGGTTTGTTTTATTTTGAAAAGAAGTCGCAAAAGACTACCCAGAAAAAAGAAAATACAGTTTTATGGGAAGTCTGCTAGAAAGAGGAATGAAGACCTAAATTCCTGGCTTCAATTCTGTTAGGGATCTCCGTGAGAGATTTAGCTTACTTTGCTGGTTTCAAGTATCCCATAGATGCTGAAGGTTCCTAAACCCAAATTTCTAACCCAAACCTTTGCTGCGTTCAGCTCAGATAGTCCCTGCTAACCTCGCATCTCCACCGGGGTGTCCCACAGGCACCTCGGACTCAGAATGCCCAAAAGTAACTCGTTTTCTTCCCCCCAAGACCTGTTCTCGTCTGCTGCTGTTCTGCCATCTCTGCTCTCTTATGTTGGTTGCTAGGTCCCATCATCCACTCAGACTCTAGCTGGATGCACAGTATTGTCCTGGACTCCTCTCTTCCCTGTCCTCTCCCTCCACCCTGCATCCGGTATCCCGTGGTCCTACTGCTGAATGACTCTGCTCTAACCAAAGGCCCTCTTTATCTCATCTGGACTTCTGCTCTTGCTTACTTCCTAGCTGATCTCTGTAACTCCATTTGTCCCCGCCTTCAACGTGTCCTCCAACCAGCCAGGAGTCATCTTCCTAAAACACTACTTTGCTAGCATCCCATGTGTGCAGATCATGATCTGTCTTCCTTTCTCTTCCCAGCTCAGCCCCTACCTGACTGCTTCATGCTCCATCAGCAGCAAACCGTTCATGGTTCCTGACATACAGTACACCATTTCTCACCTCCCTGCTTTTGCTTCTCCTCTTCACTCCGAAAAGATTCCCACACTTGATCTGCTCCCAGCATTCAGTTCAGTATCACCTCCTCCACAATGCCTTCCCTATCTCACCCCCACTCCTCTAGGATTCTGAGATATCCAGTATGTCTCTATTGTAGCACTTAGCTACATTGCTTCTTAATTATCTGTTAATGTGTCATTCTTCCCCCAAAACACTGTGAGCTTCCGTCTGTTTTCTTAGCTGAAAGCGGGAGCGCATCCAGGCATACGAGGGCCTGGCTATGCACAGGAACAGAAGAAAGACCAGATGCAATGCATATGGGGCTGAGACAGCCAGACAGAGCCTGTTGCTCAAACCCCTTTGCTGAGCAAGCCCGGGATCTGAAATGTTGAGGCGATGCAGGAGCATGAGGCCAGTGTGCTTATGCCAGTGCCCCAGAGTCCCGCCTGGTTAGCACACATCACACCTAGAGTTGCTTGTCTTATGCCTCACTGTGTCCACATTGCACAGAATATAGTGGGCTTTCGAAGAAAGATCTGTAAAGTGAATGTCATAGACGGTGATGGTGGGACACAGTAAACAAGGTCTCTGCCACAGCTGTGCTCTGTCAAAATAGAAACACAAGTTTGGAAATAACTTGGCCTGACATTTGAATCTCATTGAGTGAGAGGGTCAAATTTTTTGGCATCTTGTCTTAGGCGTAGTAAAGGGAATCTGAAATTTTACTCACCGATCTGTATAGCTGTCCATCAGCAACATAGGTAGCTTTGTGATTTTAAGAACAAATTGGAGATCTTTGAAGTGCTTAAAGCCGCTCTGGTGCTTTAGCTACTCGTGGTGAGCCTCCACAGTCACAGAAGGGTCGCTGTGTGTGGTTTTACTTGTTAGGGCTCATTCGTCCCTATTTATTCATTCACTCGTGCATTTGGCGAACGTTTATGGAGCACCTACTATTTGCTATTATTACTCCATACTAGTAATACGTCAGTGAAAACCCAGACAAAAATCCCTCCCTGTTTGATCAGTTCTGCAACTTTAAACATCTGACATCTGCTAGAATCGGGATGTATCTTAACGTCAACCTTGTGGCAGTTTCATTTGCGTTCTTGCTGTCTTTTGGTGGCACGTGAAATAGTACATCTTACAGTTGGTGGCACCTTAGATTCGGTGGCAGTAATAGGGGAAATATGTGTTTTTTCTTGCCTGTAGGATTAAAGGTCTCTTGATCCGGTAGTGATAACTAAGAGCTGTGGATGTTTTGACGCTGGTGTAAGTTTGAGCATAACCCTTCACCCCCACATAAAATGGCTCCTGTACTCCTTTTGTGGTGAAAGTAGCCGTTGGATTTTCTTACCTCACAGCTTCTTGGTATTTACTGTATCCACGTCTCCCTTTCATGTTCACTCATTCATTCTGAAATAACTAAACCCGTACTGTTGTCAGAAACTTAGTTGTATTGAGTTTAAGAAACTCAACCCCAAGGGGAAAAGACAGATCAAGAAGCAATTGGGAATGAAAAGTGCTTCAGATATGTACTTCATCTTCAGAGTTCTGAAAGAAATGAAATAGTGAGAATTTCTCTGTTTTAAGTCCTTTGAAAATTGGTACCTTGTTTTAACCAGCTAAATTCCTGGGTGAAAACAAGTGATTTTTTATGTTATAAAAGGGAGAAGAGCTTCAGGAGCAGGTGGGTGAGGCAGTCGTCATAGCCGCCAGCTGAGGGGGAATGTGGCCATACAAGTGCCTCTCACGCAGGCTCCTAATTTCCACCCTAACCACAACCTTACCTGCATTGTAGGGGAGGAAACTGAGGCTCAAAGGGTAGCTGATGTTTTCTAACACTGCGTGGCTAGTGAGGAGCAGGCTGGGGCCTAACCAAGGCCTTGCTCCCGCTCTGCTTTGTTCCCTCACGTAGGATGAAGCAGTCAGAATGTGTTTTCACATCCAACTCCCTTTCCTGCCTGCTGTCCGGGATCTGCTGTCACCCTGTTACTTTGTCAAAACGTGGTATTTTCCGTTACAGAAGCCTGTGTAGCCCATCATATTGTCCCTCTGCCTGTCACAGGTATGGATTGCCCAGAGATGTTTGGGTATACCAAATTATCACCTAGGGTCAGTTTGGCATACTGGTGCACTTAGAAGAACCGTCTGGAGATAAATATACACCATGCTATTTTAAAGTGAAAAAGGCCAGAGTACAGACAATGTAGAACATACGATGCTATTTAGGTTACACACACAGAACTCCATGTAAGTGTGATGTAAATGCGTAGGAGAGATGCACGTCTGGCAGATGACAGTGCTCCGTCTGGGGAGGGGACTGGGACTCAGGAGGCAGTGAACAAGGCACTTTTGAATGTATAACTTTTGATGTATATGAATTTTTTGCAATAAAAATACATTTTTATTGGTTAGAATTCTTTTTCAGTTGCAGCTTGAGAGAACATCCAAGCCATACTAGTTTTAAGGGGGAAAACCACAGCACAGCTTCACGCAGGAGCTGAACTGGTGACACCAGGACCCGGTTTTTCTCCATAGGAAACTCTGCTGCCCTGAGATTGGTTCCGTTCTCAGATGGGGTTAGGCTGTGGCAAGGTGGCTGAGCGCCGGTCCTGGCTGTGTCTTCTTCCCGGTGTACTGGGAGAGAGCCAGAGACTTTCCCAGAGCTTGAACAAGAGGATCTTTATCTGCAGTGAGGTTGTCTGTTCCTTCTTGTACTGGCCCTGTGGCCAAGGGAGTTCATGCTGATCTGGCCTGAGCCCAGCTTGCCACCTCTCCTCCAAGTGGGGTGAACCCAATCCGGACCACTGCCTCCCTCCACAGGCCCTGCCTTGTAGGTGGGACAGCCCTGGAGGGGATAGCATCATTACTAGGTGCTCAGCAAAAACAGGGAGTGCCCAGTGCCGAGCCTCATCAGGAACCAGTGTCGTTCACATCCCTTTTGCTTTTAAGTTCATTGTGTTTATGCTTTTCCAGTTTCCTTATGAAGAGTTTTCTAAATGACAAAAAGGGGAAAGGAAACAGCCCGTGATAACACTTTGGTAATCTCGTGCAGTTCTTTTTTCCTTCTTATTAAGAACTATTTAAAATATATAAAAAGTGTACTCGTTACTCTGCTTCAGCATTTATGTACCTGGCCAGTTTGTCCAATCTGCCTGCTTCCTCCTCCCCCTAAATTCTTAGGAAGTGAATCTCAGACATCTCATTTCATCTTCAGGTACCTCAGCATGTATCTCTAGAAGATAAGGACTCTTTAGCATAACCACAGTACCATTACCACAGCTTTTTAAAAAGAAATCCTTAGTATGAAATATCCAATCTGTTGACTTTTTCCTGTCATCCCATAAATGTTTTTAGTGACAAATCAGAATTCGAACAAGACTCATTCGTTGCGTCTGGTTGATACGTGCACTGAGACTTACATTCTAACTGTTCTTATCCATCTCTTTCTTTTCCTGCTAATTCATTTGTTGGAGGAACTGGGTCATTTAGGGTTTTGCTGACTGCATCCCATGGTTTCATTTGATGTGTTCGTCTGTCCCCTGTATTTCCTGCAAATGAGTATTAATAGTTAGATTTGACGTGATATGGGTTAGCTTTTTGTTTTCGTAAGACTGTTGAGCAGGCAGTGCTGTGTTATTCCTGCTGTATCACATCTGGCATCTATTGAATAGTTGTCTATCTTTGCAAGTTAAGTTGGATCAGTGGGTTTGGGTGTTGTTGGTCTGATTTATCCATTTTAAAGTTCCTCAATATTTTTTCATCTAATCTTTTAGCAGCCATTGATGATCCTGACCGAGATCCACCAATTCATTAGGAATATATAGTCTTAACATGACTGAATGTAGGCACAAGTCACTGACAAAAAAAGTTACTACAATTATGACTGCAATTGGCTCAGCTCTGGTGGAATTTATTACTCACACCAGAGTTGTGTTCTCAATAAGAAGATCCCCGGGTGTGGTTTATTCATAACAAGAGGGGAGAAACCAGTTGGCACATCGTTTGCCCAACCTCTAGAGGAAATGCACTTTCATAAACTAATTTTATTATAATTTCTGGTGTATGGGTTTTAAGTGAGAAACTATCACAAAGAATCAAAAGGCACCATCATAGTTGATGTGAGAAAGGTCTTTAGGAACTTAGAAATCAATACCTACACGGGTATAAAGCTCACTCTGAATCCACTAAATAACCTCAGTCCATCAAAAGGGATCTGTGTGTCACTTTCTGATGATCTTTTGGAGTATTGAGATCATCACATTGATTGTTTACATTCTCCCAGTTTATCTTCTTTGCAGCTCCTAAAGACTTTTCCTAGTGCCCCTAGTGAGATATTAATAAGGACCATTTGTAACCTGCATCAGGACTTGAGGATTCTGTTTGTTCTCCATAGGCTTAGAAACTCTCAAAATGTACATTACCTGATTTTATGATTCCTTATGTCACTCAGCAATTGTTCCAGGACACCTGGGGCCGGCCCAGGAGGTAGAAGGCTGTGCATGACTTGCAGCTTGATCATAGATGATACAGGAAGAGGTCAAGGGCTCAAATAATGAGGCAGAACAAGGCTAGCCAAGGTGATGCCACTTAAAATAAAACTAAAATTGCCCGGTAAATGAAAACATAACCAGAAGGGGCAGAGGGAGGGAGATCAGGATACAGCCCAGTGTGACCTTGCAGCAGGATCCTTGAAAGGGTCTTGTTGCCAAAATATCCCAATGCTCTGTCAGATTCCCCGGGGCCAGTTGTATGGGACTTGAGCAAATCCTACATCTTTTGTAGGATTTGACATTTTACTTTGCAAGACAAATGAAAGTGTTGGTGTGCAGGGTGAGATGCTAGTTTTAAGCAGAGAGGGGCACTTAGGAGGAGCTCATTTTACAAATGACCGCTTTGTTAGTTGATTTTTTGTTGTGATGATGTTTGCTTCCTTACATTACTCAGGTAATGAGGACACGCCACCACTACCACCTGCCCCATAACTGATAAAACTGCATAACTTATATGTGTTTCTTTTGTAATAACAAGGAAATATGTGCTTTAAATAAAAAAAGACATTTGGAAATAATGAAAATGTATGTGGTATTACTTTCACTGCTTATGTGGCAGTTCCAAACTTTAAGAAATGAAAGATGAGGACTAAGATTTCTGTGCTTTTTTTGTCATCTAGGAGGTTTCAGTCAAGAAGAACTTCTAAAAATATGGAAAGGGCTCTTCTACTGCGTGTGGGTGCAGGAGGAACCCCTTCTGCAGGTAACGTACAGTTCCCTTTGTCATACTGCTGGATTTGGGGCTCCAATCGATAAAAGAGACTGACTCGTTTTCTGCTGTGTCAGTCCCCTAATGTGCCTAAACAGATGAAAATCGTGGCTTTTTGGGATTCGCTTTCTCACCTCTTGTCCATATGGAAAGGGGTGCAGTGTCCAGGCGTTGAGGTTAATTATCTTTGCAAATACACATAAATTAAGGATTGACTTCATAGGTTCCATGGTAGATTTTACGTTACTTATTTTAAAGTTTCTGTCTCATCTTCTTTTATTATTCGTAGTCAAAAATGTCATGGCGCTAGTCTAAGATCCTGTGAGCTACCTAAGCTCCAGGCCCACCTCTGCCATGGTTTAAGTGGGTGCCTGGGACTAGGCAGCCACCTTGCTTGGGTCAGGGTCTTCATAGGGTGATCAGCAGCTCCACATCAGATGCCCCGCCCTTAAAGTTGGTGGGGACTCGGCACAGATGTGCATGCTGCATCTGGACCTGTCTGCTGAGCATGCTGGGCCTCACCACCAAAAGTATTTAAGAAAATGATTCCACTGTTTAAAAAGCTTTGTTCTGATGTGTAAAAGCAGGTCTTGCCTTTGTAGAAGGAAGGGATAAGCCTTGAAACCCCGTTTGAAGCCCTCTGATGTATAAGATGTCATGGGTAGATTTTACTTGCCTGGGTTTGAATGTGCAACTTGGCCACTTCCCCCAAGCCGTGTGGTAACTTGCTTGATTTATTGCTTTTACTCCACTAACCATATTTTGAGTAGGATAGCAGAGCAAAATATTTTTAAATTACATTCAAAAGTAACAACCAACAGCTTTAGTGGGGGAAGAAAACAGATGAACAGGAACATCATTGTCAAGCCTGGGAGTTCCTCTAAAATGGGTAAGGAAAACTTGAGGCCCAGGCAAGTGTAGTAGTCCCCACGAGGATATTTCTTTCTTAGGGAGCTCGTAAACAGAATTCTTTTGTTGACACTCCCCAAGGCAGGTTTCTTCACAGACCCCAGCCACCAAATTCCCCCCACACTGAGCTTGCTGCACCTTAGTGGGGCATGCTGTTCAGGTGGCACTTTCACCCAGGACAGAGCCTGGAAGGGGCTGCCGACCCCTCTCCCCAGCGCCCAGCTGTTACAGCCTGTCTCAGCGAGCCGAGGCGAGGATGTTCTGATTCCACGCCCTGAACCTTGAGGAGTGAGGGTCCATGTCTATCCTCCAGCAATTTCTCCCTGCTGGCATCTGCGTTTCCATTATTTGGGGGATTAGACTAGAATCTCAACTTAAGTTATAATATATTTTTAAAGCCAGGAATTGACAGCTAATTTATTTCTTCTGTAGGTCATTTGAAGTGATAACCAGAGATTCTTTTGTAAACATGCATCTTAATTTAATTCTCAGAGGCATATAAAGTTGGCACAGTAGTCCACTGAAATTGGGAATTTCACATCGGATAAAATTCACATATTCATATACACACTTGTTAGTGGAAGTGACAGTGAAAACAAGAGATAGAGATCCCCCAGCAGACGGGCAGAGGTGCAGGCTGCAGTGCTGTCATCTCAGTGTTACCACCTAATAACCCCGATGTTTTTCCTAACCCCGCCTTTGCAGGAGGAGCTAGCGAACACTATTTCCCAACTCATCCATGTTGTTAACAACTCAGAGGCTCGTAAGTCCCAATGTTTTCATGCCTTTCAAAACTTCCTTGTTCGTCAGCATTGGTAACTTGCCTAGGAGATCTACTCAGTGTTGTTTCTTCTCCTGCCTTCAAAGTTTCAGTTCCAGTGGCCTAGTGGGCTAGTTTAATGTGGACCTGGGGCTACTGGTGTATAGATGTCAGGTGACAAGCTGTTCCTGTGGGGACTATGATAAACCTAGATACTGACTCTGTAAGAGGGTTAGAGAGGTGTCTTGTGGAATAGCACATTTGACATCTCAAAGATTTCGAAAAAATATTTGAAGAAATAACAATCCTCCAGAATCTCCAAATTCTGAGTTACTTTCACACTCTTAGAGGCTCTATATGCATATGCCGGTGTTTGCAGGAACCTCTGGATGCCTCCTCAAGACGAGCCATTTAGGGTTATCACTGGACATAGACTATACAGTAACCCCTCTTCACCGAAAAGAATAAGCAAAGGGAGAAATTTATTTCTGAGGCATTCAGGCTTTGATTACTTATGAAGAAAGAAAAAGCACAATGTTTGTTCTGCTTAGCACTCCTTAGAACAAAACCAACCTAATGGCGCTAATTTCCATGGTCTCTGAATTTTAGCGGGGGCCCAGCTGACTTGTAATGAACAAAATTCTACACATGGAGTACAGTGTAGGTTTTCATATAGCAAGAAAGAATTGTGCAAAAAGAAGTAAAGTAAAAAAAAAAATCAACAAACAAAAGTTATTTTTGGATGATAGTGTTAGTTTCGTGGCTCAGAAGAGAAAAATAAAATGTTTTGTTATAGCTCACCCAGCTGACACTAAACACAAACCAAAAAGCTGAGTTTCTACATGGATCGCACAAGTGTTATGAAAATGATGGCTTTGGGTTGATTATTAGGTATAGATGGTTGGAAAGGGCCGGTAGACATGGCTCAGAAAATCCTTTGATTTTAATAGAAACATGGCTTTGCAGTGGAAAAAGAAAAATGCTCCAGAGAGCATTCTAGTTGAAAACTAAGGTATTACCAGCCTTCCTGTTAACATCATATGCTTTTACTTAAATGTAAAATGTTGAGCATATTTGATTATTGGCCAGATTTTCTACCTGCCCAAGAATTGTTGAGAAAAGTCCATGATAAGCAATCCTAGTCTGTTTCTCTTCTTTGCGTTCTTGCTGTATGTTAACCCAAACCAAAGCGTTCAAAGGCTTTTCTTCCCTGCAGAGCATCTCTTCATGCAGACGTTCTGGCAAACCGTGAATCGAGAGTGGAAGGGGATAGACAGGCTGTGCCTGGACAAGTACTACCTGGTAAGATCAGACTGCCTTCGTCCCAGTTTTTTTCAGAAGCTCCTGTGAAGTACAAAGAATGTTCAGCACCTTAAAAAACAATGGGAAGCACAGCGGGTTCCAGGCTTGGCATGAGGCAGCGTGAGCGTCAGACAGCGTTTGAACAGGAACGTGAAGGCGTCTCTGTTTTGTCTCTTTCAGCTGTTGGGGATGAGTTTAGGGGTCCTTAGTTACTATGTTTTGATGGAGAAGTTTGACAGTTGCAAATATGTTTTCACTCTTGGGATCCAGGCCACACCAGTTTCCTTGGTCTCCTCATTCTGCTAAGCTGATCAAGATTTCTTACTTTCCCTTTTGTAACAAATGTTGTCTGTCTTTAGCTGATCCGTCTGGTCCTGAGGC
The DNA here is from genome assembly GCF_021613505.1 of Equus quagga. Lineage (NCBI taxonomy): Eukaryota > Metazoa > Chordata > Mammalia > Perissodactyla > Equidae > Equus > Equus quagga. The sequence continues at coordinate 791,642 of NW_025802777.1, read as the reverse complement.
AGTCCTTTGAAGTTCTGAAGCGAACTGGCTGGGAAGAAAGGTTGGTAACTATTTGGATTAGCATTTGGTGGCCTTAAAACTTTTAAAGTAATTGTGTTTTTCAAGCCTTTCAGTTAATCAGCAACTGTGAATTGCATGAGCTCTGCCTTTCTCTGTGTTGAGTGCTGTGAGAGGCAGAGCACCCTTACACATGAAGACCTTAAATCCAGGAGAGGTTGTGAGGGCTGAGTCCACGTGACAGTGGGCATTGTGTACTGATTTCAGTGATTGCTTTTTCTCATAATAAAACTTCTTCAGCCTTGCGTTACTTGTTATACAGTCTAGCATGAGACTGGATGTTATTGTTTTCTCTTGGAAAAGAGAGAAATGTCAGCATGCTGTAGTTAATAGAAACCTGTGTATTGTTTTCTTTAGCCGAATCAAGCTCTTTCTCGATGTCTTGATGAAGGAAATCCTGCATCCTGAGAGTCAGTCTCCTAATGGAGTGAAATTCCACTTCATTAATATTTATCTGGATGAACTGTCCAAAGTGGGAGGGAAGGAGGTAAGCATCAGTCACACATCCTGTCAGCTGTGTAATGAAACCACAGCTCACCCGGATGGGGCTTTAGCTCTTCCTCAGATGTTCTGTGGGCTGCGAGTGAGATGCTCTTGGTTGGCACTCGTTGTTAGCAGTGACAATAGCAGCATGAGTTGGTTCCACCTATCGTTTTTCAGTCCTTCCCCATCTAGGAATGTGTCCTAAGCACCTAATGGGACATGTGGACAGAGATTCTGCCCTGAAGATGTACATGGCAGTCTTACTTGAAACAGAATTGAAAGCAATCTACACAGTCCAATAAAGAGTTCAATAACATGGGGAAATGCTTGTCGTATTGGGATTTTAAAGGCAGTAGAGAAAGCTGTGCAAGTAGTATGACTTTGTAAAGAGCATGTTCTTGTATGAATGGACAGAAGGCTGGAAATGAAATGTACATTCTTCAGTATGCAGGTGATTATCTGACTGTGGGGTTATGAGTAATTTTTACTTTTTCCTTCGCAAATGTTCTGCAGTGAACGTGAGTTTTTTTAATTATAAGATAGTCTCCATATAGAACTTGTCTGTAAAGGAGGGGCTGTGTATGCGCAGAAGGGAGAACAGTGCTGGTTGGATTGGGCAGTTTCTCTTGTCTCTGTGCCAAGATGCCGAGTGGCTGCAGGATAGCCGTGACCTTGAGCCTGGCTCCCAGCGTCGGGGTATTTCATGCAGAGTGCATTTGGGGCATTGTGACACAAGTGTTACTCAGTCTGACTCAACCTGTGTCAAAAATGCAAACGGTTCCTTTTTTCAAGGACACGTCAGAAAGGAGAAAAGGTTCTTCTTTTTCCTCATTTTTTTTTTCCTGTTTTATTTCTAAATTACAGCTTTTGGCAGATCAGAATCTTAAGTTTATTGATCCATTCTGCAAAATTGCTGCCAAGACTAAGGAGTAAGTGATTCACATATTTGTTTCTACTGCTTCACTTGGCACTTAATTATCGGGGGTGGGGGATTGTTGTGAAGCATGACACAGGATGCCTAGGGTGGTTGTCTAAAGCTAAGGACAGCCAGACTCTTAATTCCTATCAGCAAGACATTGGAAGCTTTGAGTAGTAATTCGGCTATTCCTGCTTTGTGATTTGACCCCAGGCATTTCAGGAATCACACCGAGAGTTCTGTCTACTGTTGGTGCCCCGGCTTCTGTCACGTAGCTCTGAGCTGGCTCCTGACAGCCACGTTGCTTTGACGGGAGTGTAGTTAGGGATACAAATGCTTGCTGACCAGGCGATGGGTCACACCAGGCGCTGGGCGGGCTGAAATTGAATGTGCACTGGTTCTCTACTCCTCGTCCCTCTACACGCCTTTGAACGACGAAGTCCAGACCATTCATTTTAATCACGCTCTCTCTGCTGTGCTTCTACCCTCAGCCAGACATTGGTACAGACTATAGCTAGGGGTGTTTTTGAAGTCATTGTAGATCAGTCTCCTTTTGTACCTGAAGAGACAGTGGAGGAACAGAAATCCGAAGTGGGTGATGGTGACTTCTCTGAAGACGACATGCCTGAAAACGAGATGACATGGAGGAAAACCATCAGTAAAAAGAAGACAGGTAAGAGAATTTCCTTTTTTTTTTTAGATAAAATCATGATCTAACAAACACTTTTAGTACGTTTGTTGGAATCTCACTGACTACAACCTAGAGTTCCGTGAAGATGGCTCTGCCTTGGACCCCCGAGAAGGGGAGCAGAGCTGCATTACAGTACCGTGCCTGGCCAGCAGTCCTCTGGGCCGGATCCGAGGCCTAGTGACCCTGCAGCTTACACGCACTTCTGTCACTCCCAGGAAGGGGCACTTTCTCCGAGGGTTTTATCATTGTTGTTGCTTTGGGTTTTGTTTGTTTTTGTTTTTTTGATGTGTTGAATATCCTACTGTAGACTCAGATCTGTAAGAGGGTCCTCAACGGGGGACATCCTTTACCGTACATTATGAATGCACACTCGTTTCTGTAGCTCTCCTTTCTGATCTCCGAGTCCTTTCGGGGTTCTTTTTCTTTGGGTGTTTAAATACCCACTGTGGACTCACATCGTTCTTGCTGCCCCCCTTTTATACCTGTGCAGTTGTGTGCAGCGTGTGCATTTAAAGCTGCAGGCCCATCAGAGCTCTGTCAGTGGTTTACAGCATCTCGGGGCACAGCATTAGGTAACTGCTCAGGGTATACCCACGCTTTTAAAATGTTTTGTAGCCGTTAAAAAGCAAAGTTTTCAAAAACTAATGACCAGAGGAAATTTAATTTAAAAATTTTTTTAACGCAGAACACGAAACTGTGGAGGAGTCTGATTTGTTTTAAACATTTCTATGTCCCCTTAAAATCTAGAAGGATATACACCAAAACGTTAATAGTCCTAGGTGGCAGAATTATGGGTGATTACTGTTTTCTTTGTACTTCTGTCTGTTTTTCTAAATTTTCTACAATGATCATATATTATTTTTTAATCAGAAAAAAGCAAAAGTTTTTAAAAAGAAAAGGAGAAATATTCTGATTTTAAATTCGATGCAGGCAACAGAGGTAGCTAAAGGGCCTGGATCGCATGTTGTGTAGCTGCGGGAACTGTCTCTGGACCCTCCTGCCCACATTTCTGTGCACACTGGAGATGCTCTCGCTCTTCATGAGCGCTTCCGAAACTTCTCTCCTAGTTTACGTGTCCAGTGCTCATTACAAGCACCTGCACAGTGTGGGACCCTGCGCTGTCTGCTCTGGGCTGTAACCTGAGCCCATCCCACTAACGAGCTTACAGGATTCCAGAAACAGTACAAGTTTGAAAAGTTAGGAGATTTCATTAGTACTTTTTATCTGCTGCTTCATGGGCTTTAATGCTCTGAATTATTTTTTAAATGCTCTCGGTTGCATGAGTATTCACTCGTGCCTCCTGAGGCGGCCCCAGGAAAAGTTAGTGTACTACCATATCTGTGTCGATTTCCACCACGGCCCGACTCCTCTGAAACGAGGGCTGGACTGCTGAGCCCGCTCTCCTCGCACCTGCCCGAGCACCCAACCCGAGCCTGCGCCCGCCGCCAGCACAGCCTGCCCAGGAAGGCCCTGTGTGCCAGAGAGTGCTGGAGGCAGCCGAGGTTGTGTCTGTGATGTAGTTAAAATGCAAAGTGTGATTTCTCCCAGACTTTTCATGTCCAGGGGCTGAAAAAACATCTTCGGCAAATTATAAATATACTTGCAGAGTTTTTCTCTATACAGAAATTTTCTTTTTTGACTAAGAGACCCCTAATTAGATGGTGGCTCCCCTGGAATAGTCCTGGCTGCACGTCTGAAGGGTGTCGTCTTTGGGTGTGTTTTCATAGCCCTGGGCAGATGTCACTCCGGAAAAGGTGGCGTTGGTGATGAAGGTGAAAGAGATGGTTGCCGAAGCTCGGAGAACACTGGGCCGCTTCTCCAGGTCAGTACACTGTTGCTTTTTATGGAATATGGATTTACTGTGGAGTGGTCAGGCTCATTGGGAATTAGGGTCAGAGCTAATTAAACACCAAGGCCTAATGTGTAAAGTCCTCTTTAATCCTTTCAGTCACTAATGTCACCTTCCTCATAATGAGCTTATTGGAGACAAAGTTAAATGTGAAGGAATTTTGAAAGATGTCAGTGTTCATTTTGGGTTGAATTGCTGAGATCTGCTCTATCCCATACAACAAAGCCAGCTCAATGGTAATTCCCAAGTAAAAAAAGTTTACTATGTTACCAAGTGCAAATTGGACATCTGGATTAAATTTACAAAGAAACACACCCAGGTCAATTGTATGTGGTATATGTTACCACTTTTTTTGGTGGCGGGCGGGGTGGGGTGGGGGGGCGGCGCGCAGTTGAGGAACATTGGCCCTGAGCTAACATCCGCTGCCAATCCTTTTTTTTGCTTGAGGAAGATTAGCCCTGAGCTAACATCTGTGCCAGTCTTCCTCTGCTTTTTGTGTGGGATGCCTCTACAGCATGGCTGACGAGTGGAGTAGGTCCACACCGGGATCCGACCCGGCGAACCAGGGCTGCTGAAGCGGAGCGCATGGAACTTTGACCACTCGGCCATGGGGCAGCCCCATCACCACAATTTTTTTTAAAGGAAGAATTATACTCAACTTCTCCCACGGAAAAAGAGAGCTAATTTTTCAAAGATCTTGCTTAAGCGTTTGGTTGCTGCGCCTCAGCACGTGTTGTTGGGACCGTCCGTCACTGAGTGCTCCCAGAGCCGTGTGCTGGGAGTCTGTTCTAGGAGATGGGACTTCCAGGTCGGGTGGTGGTGTTTGGCTGTGGGTTAATGTTGTGTTTCTTCTCACACAGTTTGACTATAAGGCTGTTGCTGACCGACTCCTGGAAATAACCAGCAGGAAAAACATCCCTCCCTTCAACAGGAAGCGTCTCTCCAGACTAATCAAAAAGTAAGCAGCTCGGGAGAGGGCTTCACTTGACTTTCATCGTTCCCGCTCAGTCCAGCCCCTCTTTATCTCATGGTGTGGACAAGCTGTCACCGTGCTTACCTTGTGTCTTCTTTTTTTGTCCTTCCGTGTTTGTATTCATAGCAATGCAGTATACACATGCAAACCTAAAGGTTTCACAAGGACAGCGCCCGCCTGCCCCTTGGGTTCCATTCTTCAAGTGCAGCCATTCCCTTCACTTCCAGCTCTTCCCTAGTGACGTAAAAGAAGTCTCTGGGTGACGTCTAAAATTGAGAGAGCAAGAAATCTTAGCGTAAATAAACTGCTCCGGCGTTATCTGCAACGCACTGTTGAGATAGATGCGTTTATCTACCCTCCCTCACTCCCAGCCTGGTTATGCCAGAAGTGTGGTCGCCATCAATGCTGCAGAGCCGGTGGCCGCCTGTGATTGATGACAAGTGACAGCTGAGTTTGACCACAGTCTGTGAGCAGGCTCTGTTGTGAGGACTTTACATAAGTCATTTCATGCTGAGAAAAGCCCTGTAAGACGGCTGCTGTAATATCCCCGTTTACAGGTGGGCTGACTAGGGCCTGGGGTAACCCACCTACCTGAGGCCTCAGCTGCCGGGGGGTGGAGCCAACTCTCAACCCCTGCCACTCCCCCGGTGCTGCGCCCTGAGCCCACATGCCTCCCGCAGCACACAGCCCCCCTGTGTCCTTGTTCTCACGCTCCGGAGCCGTGGAGAGCAGAACACTGCTTGGCATTTCCCCCTTTGGTAAACGAAGAGGACTGAACAGAAGCAGAGCTCCAAGCTGCTTCAGCCTGAGAGACTAAGAAAGAAGAAAATGTTGATTTCTTCGGTTTTGTTTGGATGTGCCAAGACAGAATCTTGAGATCACCATGTCCTTGACGTTGCTGATGGTGGAGGGCAGTTTCGTCCTTCATTGTTGGCCTTTGCACCCACCCCTCCTCAGCCTCCCCTTCTAGAGGAGAAAGAAAGTGAACTAACAAACTGTCACTTACGTTTAAGTTTAGTGCCTGTGTTCACAGAAGACAGAAGGAAGGGCTTTCTTTATGAACTTTTGTTGTTTTCTTTTTCAGATTTCGAGGTCTCTCTGAAGGTGAGGAAAGTGAGAGGATTAGAATTGATTATGATCTGACATGAACGTGGACCCCACCGAGGGCATTTCTGCCAACTATTGAAAACCAGGATTGAACGATGTTGATTGAAAACGTCAAAAATTGTAGCCTTCACCTGTGAAAGGTCGTCAGTTAACACTGCTCACTGCTCAGCTGAGCAGAAGCCCATGAAAGCCCCACAGCGTAGGACCTTTTCCAGCGCCCCACTTCCCCAGCCCAGCGACCTCAGCCGAGCCCAACGGGAGGCTCTCCCTGTCAGCGCCAGGCAGAGGGTAGACCCCGGGGTGGGGGGTATTGTTGTTTTAGCAAGGTGAATTTCTGCTCATCTGGATCCTTTATGGAGACGGAAGTTTGATCTCTCAGGGTCCCTTTCCTTTGCTCTTAACGGTCAGTTGTCCTCTGGGGAAAAGCTGCTGTGTCAGCTGGGTTACATTTGAGCAAGTCGATGTTTCTGCCGCCCCTGCCCCTCGTACACCTGGAGTGCTCCAAATGGGGAAGGCACCACAGACCCAGCTGGTGTGGAAGACAGCCTGGCCGAGCCCTGGGGCTGAGCTGTAGGGTGCCACCCAGGGCTTGTAATCTTTTCCCTCGCCGTGGTCAAGAAAGACAAAGGTTTTTCAAGTCCATAATTCCTGTGTCGGCAGCTTTGGGGTTTGGGTTGGGGTAGTCGTGAGCAACAGTGATGACAGAAATAGGGTTAAGTCTACCCGGGGGTGGGGAGCCATGGCTCTTAATTCCCCTGGGGCCCGAGTTGTAAGGGTCTCAGAAAGCTGAAGAGTTGTGGCTTCTCTGTCCACCAGGCAGTGTACCTCAACTCAGTTTTGCTGAGGATGTTTCTGCTGATGAGGATGACCAAACCCTCAGTCAAGGAAGGCATAAGAAAAAAGGAAGTAAACTTTTAGAGACAAGCAGCATGGAGAGAGAGAAAGGTGAGCCACAAGCTTGCAGTTAGTGGGGGTGAAAAGGGCACACGGCCTTCGGGGAGCAGCGGGCATATTGCAGTCATGGGAGGCTTTGAGCCATAAGCCATCACAGAGCAAAAGCTTTAGCTTACAGTGGCTGAAAAGCAAGGCTCCTTTCTGAGAGTTTTCTCGTTTTTCTGTGGAAGCACGTTCCAGCCTCCCTAAAGTGAAAGCGCTGATTTACTCCCAGCGGCATCTCTGGGGGAAGTGGGGACGGACGTGGAGGATGCTGGAGCGAGCATTTGTTCTGTTCCGACCCTGCATCTCTGGTTTTTACCATTTGGCCTGAAAAATTAATAGAAATCTGAATATTATTTTCGTTCCACTTATATGAAAATAAGCATTCAGAAGGTTTCTAATCAAAGTTGGGAAAGGGAAGAAATGGGACTAAATGAGAAAACTAGTGGAGTTCCCGTGCATCAAGGAGGACCGAGGCCTTTCTGGTGCTAAAATGTGGGGAAGTTCTGTCTGCCCCTCACGCTGCCCTTGACTCCGCAGCGAAACCTTGCTGTCGCCTTGTCGTGGGGGTGTTGTTTATCTGTCTCTCTGTCTCTCTAGGAAACAGGTTCTTTCTTGCTGAGGAGGAAAAGAGTAAAAGCTGCGTTCAGAAGAGAAAAAGGAAAAAGAAGAAGAGGCGCCACCTCCAGCCTGCGAGCGCAGGGCCGGAGGGCGAGGCCGCGGCCCCAGAGCAGAATGGGGGCAGTGGGCCAGAGGCAGGGCCGGGAGGAGCCCAGGAGGCCAGTGTGGCTGTGCCGCGGGCAGCAGCCCTGCCCAGCCCCCTGGGGCAGAGCAGCGTGGAGCACCCGCTAATGCACAGCAGGAGGAAACGGCCGAGGAAGAGGAGCGCAGGGCTCCAGAGGGAGAGCACAGAAGTGGCAGCGTCGCCTCTGGAGGATGTGTCTCAGGGTGGCCCCTGCAGTGCCCGTGCTCAGAGACCTGCCCCACAAGCCTCCCCAGCCGGCGGAGCCCCCGTCCTGAAGAAGCGGAAGCTCGGAGCGCTCCCAGTCAATGGCCGTGGCCCGCCCACGCTGGCCTGGCCCCCGCCCCAGAAGGAGGGCCCTCTGGCGAACCCAGCAGACGGAGGGGCTTGCCCAGCCACCCTGCCCCAGGGCGGGAGACTGAAGAAGAAGAAGGGGGAGCCTGGCACCCTTAACCTCTATGACCCGTCCAGTCAGAAAACTGCCATCTTGAAAAAGAGGAAGAAAATGAAAGAGATGTCCAACTTGGTGGAACACAGTGGAGTGCTGGAATCTGAAGTCAAGCTCATCCGGGCTCTGGTAAGGCAGCTGGACCCAAGCAGGGGTGGCTGAGGCTTCCCTGCAGGAGCGTCAGGACTCCCTGCCTCTTTGGGCCCCTGTTTATGGGGGCATGGGCACAGGTCAGACCTCTGGACTAAGGAGCAGTCATGGTTTCTAACACCCTTTCCAATGAGTAAATAGACAGATGACCCATCTCAGTGGCCGAGACAGTCGTCATTGACGACCTCCGCCTCCTCCTTCCCCCACCATCCCCACCACCATCCACACTCCCACCCTCCCCGGCGCCTGCATCAAGCTGGGAGACTTGTCCCCATGGAAGGCAGGCACCGCTGCCCTGCAGTATAAACAGGCAGGTGTGTGTCTCCATCAAATGCTGGCCTCATTCTTATCCTTCAACTCATGTCCAATCTTAGGCCCCTTGGGCAAAAGAGGAAGCCCAAAAGTTTGGCTTCAGCTCCTCAACAGCAGAGCTGGGTGGTTGTGACATACCTTATGGCCTACATGCTCCCTGGCCCTCTCCAGAGCTCGTGTGCTGACCTCGTCGAGCACTTGTGTTTGCACGTACTGCTTTGCAGCGGTCAGGACGCTGAGGCCTTTGTTAGGGGAACTCATGGAGACTTGGTCAAATGCTGGTTCCAGGCCTGTCCAATGGTCAGTAAAAGGTCTCAGGTCGGCCAGCAGAGCACTCAGCTGGAGTTGGGGAAGTCTGCTCCAGTCCCAGACCTCCTCCGACCACCTGGCTGTCCTGTAAAACCTGCCCTCAGCTCTCCGGCCGCCGGCCTCGCTCGCTGCTCATGTGCTGCTCGCTCCTCACTGGGAGTGTCAGAGAAAGCTCCTCCTTCCTGTCTCATGTCTCGGGCTGCTGGCAACCCCTCTTAGAAGGGATGAAAACAGTTGATAAATCAGTCACGGGCAAAGGAGGCCTTCCTCCCGAAGGGGCTCAACGTGCCCCCTACATCTCTGCTAGTGCGGGGAGGCACAGAGAGAGGGCTCCCGGCTCTGCCCCTCACTTGTGGCACCATGGGTCCTGCTAAGGGACACCGAGAACTTGCCAAAACCACCAGTGTGACATCGGCTGCACGGGGTTTCCCAGGCCCTTGGGGTCCAGAACTAGAGCAGGGTCTTTGCTGTGGGTGGCCGTCAGTTGTGAAACACCCAGTGAGTGTTCTCAGCCTGCCTGCGATGGACCACAGAGCCTAACCAGGTCATCACGCTCCCTCTTTCATACCAGTCTTTCGATGGACAGTGATGTCTTTTGTCAGAAATGAGAAAATGAATTAGTATTTAACAGATGGTGTTTGAAAGGCAGAAATCTTCAGAACATAGGGCCTAAGTTTGAAGACAAAATAAAAAGGCTTCTTGCGGCTGGAGAGAGAGGAAATCTCCTGCCCTGCTGGCGTGGTGCCACGATGGAGAGGTGGTAGTTTGTGCATGAAGTCTGCGCTCTGCTGAGTAAACAAGGTGTTTGCAAGCCTGGGACAGGAAACAGGGTGCGGGCTGTCTGAGCTGGTGGATGGGCTCATCTGAGACACACTGCATCATGTGGGCCCCCCCCTCGGTTTTGTCTGCACTCCCGTCCTAATTTCATTTCCTGTGTGCGTGGGTGTGACCTCTCCCTCTTGTCTCGCCCCTCGCTTATGTAGGGCTCCCGTGGGGCTTTCGGCCCTTCGAAGAAGAAGAAGATGAGGAGAGAGAATGACTTTGTGAAGTTTGACGCCCCCTTCCTACCAAAGCCCCTGTTCTTCAGAAAAGCTAAGAGCAGCACTGCCACCTCCTCTCCGAACCCTGCCGTGCAGGTACACGCGCTCCAGCCACACTTGGCCCTTGCCTCTGCTGCCCGTCCCCACAGTGGCACAGCCCGGTCCCCCGTGAAGGGCACAGAAAGGGACTTTCCATGCTGGGCCTTGGGCCTTGCTCTGCTCTCCTAGCCCCAGCTGCACTCTCTGCAGGCTGCTTGGCCTCTGCTGCTGTCCACGGTGAGCAGGTTCCTGTGAAGGAGCCCAGGTCTACTGTTTAGGCTGCGCTGGGTTCCACGGGCCTGGTCGGCTCTGGGCTGTGGTCTCAGCCCTGTAGCATGTGCTTGTTTCTGGGCGGTCAGGGACTGGCTGAGGGACCATCAGGGTCAGGGGGCCAACGCCACGAGATCGGTCGGGGGGAATCTCAGGTGCCGCTGATGATGCCCATTCTGTATCGGCAGGGTCAGGGGTGCCGCGTCTTAGAACCTGTGGGATTTGGTGAGATCTAGAGGAAAGGGTAGTGAAAGGGGGAAGGAAGGAAGCCCTGAAGAGCCCTGGATTTGTAAGTCACTTGGAGGAGGCGGGCAGGGGCCCTGCCAAGGACACGGGTGTCAGGGTGGTCGTGGTGAGGGTGGGGGTGGGGCAGTCACTGTTTCTGCGAGGCCGGGCGGGGGCGGGGGCTCGTGAAGGAAGTGGTCGGCTCTGCCAAGTGCCCCTGGCAGGTGGAGCAAGGTCCGGGCTGGGCAGCTGTGCAGGCGAGTCTGGGTTTGCCTGCAAGAGGTAGACGTCTTGGTGGAGCTGCGTGGGGCAGAGGCCTGCTGCGGTGGCCGGCGTGCTGGGCGGGCCCTGCTGGGGAGACTCACGAGCAGGTGGACATTTTGAGAAGAACTCAGTGCAATTTAAATAGCTTTGAACCAGCAGAATCACCACCATCTGCGTTCATATTTGTACATAAGATATTTTAGGTGTATTTGCCGAAGGACTCAGGGCTTACAGAAGCCAAGTTCCTCTCGCAGAGTGTTTATGGTATTAAAGCAAAAATGGTGTAAGGCAGAATTATGAGATTCACACAGAAATGTGGGGTTCTAGGAAGGAATTTGAGAAAGTGCTTTGTAATGCAAAATGGGTCCACTTGTAGGAGTTTTCAAATAGGAAACAACTTGGTTAATTTTGATAAATTGTTAGAATATCCAATTTGGAGTCCTAGTGCACGGGAATTTGGGAAACCCATCGCCCGTTGAAGTTAGATTCCATTACAGGTGTAGTCTAGTCAATTTCATGTACAAGTTCAAGCTCTGGGACACAGTGAGTGGGAGTTGCTCATAGTTTTTCAGCGGTAAGCTTTGTCCTGTTACTTAGGAGGTTTCAAACGTCGTAATCCCCCTCTGCTTTCATCCCCGGGACCCGCAAGCACGTGGCCAGCAATGAGCCGGGTTAGTGCAGAGCAGTGCTGGCGCTGTGCACTGCCTGCCATGAACATGCTTCCCAGAGGCCCTGGGCCTGACCCAGGCCACCAGGGGGACACAGCGGCCCTGTGGCCTCTGCGCTGCAGGCTGCCCCATGGGCCAGTGGGCGCCTGTGGGTCCTCAGGGACGCTGCAGTCAGACAGACTGAGCGCCTCCGCGGCTGTCGTTTTACTCCTGTGCTTCTGTCGTCCTTCTGCAGCTGTACAAAACACCGTCCAGCTCCAAGAAGGTCACCTTCGGCCTGAACAGAAACATGACTGCAGGTGAGTGTGGGCTTTGCTTTCCTTCCACAAAGGCCACATTGGGGTCCACTCTTCGGGGGAAGGAGGGTCTTGACCCATTCCTGAGTCAGAAGTCAGCCACTGGGGCCAGCCCCGTGGCCGAGTGGTTAAGTTCCCAGGTTCTGCTTCAGGCAGCCCAGGTTTGCAGGTTTGGATCCTGGGCGCAAACCTACACACTGCTCATCAAGCCATGCTGTGGCAGCCTCCACATAGAAAAACCAGAAGGACTTACTAGGATATACAACTATGTCCTGGGGCTCTGAGAAGAAAAAAAATGGACGAAGATTGGCAACAGATGCTAGCTCAGGGCCGATCTTCCTCACCAAAAAAAAGAAGCACACCTTAGGAAAAAAAAGAAGTCAGCCCCGGCTGACAGTTGATAGGGCGGTGGGCAGGGGGTCTTTCTGGGGCCCCCTGAAAGGAGGCTGCCTGGCAGGAGATGGTGAAGCCATCCTCCCAGGCCTGCCGTCCTAGAATACTTTAAGCCAACTCGGCCTGAGATCTCATGGTCTGTAGGCTGCAGTTGCCTGTACTAAAATTTGGAACCACCCTGCCCAAGAGGAGAGGGAGAAAGAGGGATGTTCTTGTCTTACTGCTTTTCATATTGGTGCGATCCATTTGTTTTGTTTTTTTCCAAGGAAACCAAACTTTTATTTAAAAGTATATGAGTTGAAGACCTGCCTCTTTTCAGGGACCACAAGTCAGTGTGTTTGTGCACGCGCATGTGCATGGAGAGAGGAGAGCCCATCTGAAGGGCCTGAGGAGCCACGCAGCTCCCTCCCGAGGCCTTGTCTTTAGAGCTGCAGAGGGAGGGAGGAGCAAACCCGCCGGCAGGAAAAGCTCCTCCTTTCACTCTTTATATCTACCTCAGATTCGTCCCAGACCCAAACTCGGGGTTCACTAATTCTTCATGTTCCGTAAACACGCCCCAGCTCCCAGAGTTCCCCCTTTTGGGAGCTGCCTCCCTGGTGCGCCCTCGGATTCTGCCCAGGCCCTCAGGGCGCTTCCTTGTAAGAGTACATTGGTGCGGTGAAGGAGCCGCACCAGGGCCTTCCACGGCCTCCGAGAGCCCTCAGGGCCCACTGAGCCGCGGGGCGTGAGCTGTGACAGCACCAAGGCGGGACACCATCTGGGCAGGTTGACAGGACAGAAGAATCATACCTGTTAATGTGTCCTTGCTTTCATCTGGGCAGAATTCAAGAAGACGGACAAGAGCATCCTGGTCAGTCCCACAGGCCCCTCCCGAGTGGCCTTCAACCCTGAGCAGAGACCCCTCCATGGGGTGCTGAAGACCCCCACGAGCTCACCTGCCAGCACCCCCCTGGGGACCAAGAAACCACTGAGCGCCACACCAAAGAGAAGGCCGACAGCTATGGACTTCTTCTAGGGTCGTGACAGAGTCCTTTTAAAGACTGCTTTTTACAGAATATTCTATAAATTATAACTTTATGAAGGTGGGGCCTTTTTTATTGTTTTATAAATTCCCATAAATTGTATATACGAGATTTTGAGTGTGAGTTGTGATACTGCTGCTTCTCTGTCCTTCCACCAGGGGCTGTGAGCATCTTGGTTGAAGCTTTTGCTCTAAGCGGTGTTTGTGCCTGAGCTCACCACATTCCACATTTCGGGGTAGCTTCAGTGATCCCCACGAGGGGCCTGAGAGCTGTGTGAACTGAGAGCACACTGCCCATCACTCTCAGTAGTGGGTGCTGGCGGCCCAGTCAGAGCTGGGAGGGGGCTCCTCGCCAGCCACCCGGTACACAAAGCTTTGGTGCTCGCTGCTGTGTTTGCCATGCTAGGCTGGTTTTCTGGCTGTTTTTAGTCTAAGGGTCATCTTTTTCTTTTAAAAAGCATGTACGACTTCATTCCCATGTTCTGTGGGTGTTTGGTGTTTGTGATACAGAAGATTGTTGTAACCAAATCAGCAATACGGTAGTTTTTGTATGCGTACTCAGCTGGGGGTGAACCTGCAAATGGGGGCAGGGAGAGGGCCTCTGCCCTGGGGGCGTCTCTCCTGCCTTTGTCTTGTTTCCTTCCCCGTTTTCCTACCTCTCAGGCCAGCCCAAAGTGTCCTCACTGGGGAGAGCCAGCGCCCTCCTTGGCTTGCCCCTGGGGCTCCAGCCCCAGGGGCCGAGCACACTCCTCCCAGGTCATTGGCCTCTGGATGCTCTTTACATATGGATGTTTGAGCCAGCGACCTAAATGGCTGGCGTCTCCAAAAGCAGCTTTCCCAACTTCAGTTAAACTCACTTCTTTAGAAGTGTGGCAGCAGTGTTTGGAAACCTGAGTTCCTGCTGGAGGCAGAATTAGCAGCCCTTAATATTGTTCGTGCATATTTATTTGTTCATAGCTACCTTTTATCTGAAATATTGCAGCTTGCACATACAGATTTTTATACAGTTCTAATTTTAGTTAATTACAAAAAGCGGGGGTGGAAGGCGCCCAGGCTTTAGTTGGAGAAACAGAAGTGCGACTTAGAGCAGTGCTCACTTGATGACCTTGTTTCGGGAAGCTGCATCTGTCCCTTGAGCCTGAGTGATGGAGAGGATGCAGATGCAGAAATCCAGCCACACGGTCACAGGCGAGCCGCTGGGCCGCTGGCTCTTTCCGGAGCGTCCACAAGAACAGATCGCAGACCTAAAGGAGCTGCGTGACCTGGGGGACCCATAGTTTTGGCTCACGGGTGCTCGGTGCGTCCCCAGCCTGCACTGCCCCAGGGACCTCGGGGCTCCTGAGCGTGAAAGCTGCTTCCCCGTTTGCTCCAGTTTCTCCCCAAAGCCCCGGCCAGCCCCTGCGCTGCTCCCAGCGGAGGAGCCCGGCATCCCCGTGGTCCCGGCCTCGGCTGGGAGGACAGGGAGGCCCCTGGGCTGCAGCGCTGCGTCGACCTGACTGGTTTCCACCCACCTGATGGGGGCCTCATCTGCCGAGGCTGTGACTGGCCAGTCTGGGGTGTCAGTGGGCTGACTCGCGACGAAGACCCTGGGGAGAAGGGAGTGCGAGCTTTGTTCTGTCTGCTCTGCAAGGAAGTTCTGTCAGGATTAGGCCTTGAAGAGAAATCGTTAACATCGTGCTGTTGAGCAGTCGTTGTCGCGAGAAGTCTCACTCGCATGCAGGGCAGCTCTGTGGTGGTGCTCGCATGGTTTCAGCGTGTGCGCCTGACACAGTGCTGACAGTCACTCCAAAACCAAAACCGAGGGCCTGAAAAGATTAGAGTACGCGAGTATTTTTAACTTTTTGTTAAAAAAAAAAAAATTTCATTATCCTTGGTCAAATTATTTTTCTAACAATTTTTATTTCAGCTTTAAAGATGGGTCGTATAGCCAACCGGGCCGTGTAATCCAGCAATGTTAAGATGTCTTAGCACAGCATTCAAGGGCAGAATGGCACATTTGTTCTCCCAGTGGGTGCAGGAACGTTTCCTCTTAGCATTTCTATGTCCCCTGTCCTTTCTGAGGCATGGTGGACTGTCCTTTAAATGCACCTCCTGTGACATCATGCCTGTGGCCTCGGGTCCAGGGGATAGTGTGTCTTGGATTCAATATGTCCTGACTTACCCCATTTTGTGGGTAAGTTCAATAGGTTTACTGTGACTTATTTTTAAAATTTCTCATGACATATATACACAACAAGAATATGTCACATAAAGAAAATGTATTTAGAATACCTGTTTTCTATTGGATGCATGTTATTTTCCTAGGTAAAATTGCCAAGGGGACTTGGAAGTCCAAAAAAGGAAAAATAATTTCAATTAATGCTGGTGATGTTATAGTATTTTGTAAAATGATCATCTTCCCACCTGGTCTGGTCAATTTTGTACAATTTGGTACTGCCGTTTACAAACGTATTATTCTTTCTAACTTTTACTGAGCTGAAAGCACAGAGAAGAGTTTAAAGAAAATCTGGAAGCAGTTGTTAGTGTTGGAAAGAATATAAAAATTGAATCCACCTTTTGATGTGTGTGTGTTCTCTGAATTTGCCTGAGTGCTGGCAAGGACTTTGTTTACAGTCACTCTATTCGTGTCTGCAGGGGTCGTCAGTCCTCGTCAAAGCTGAGGCCAATAAAAATCTGTCTTTGCCCTCAGATTCGTGTTGGTATTGACTGTCAGTGTGCGTAAAAATATGCCTGTCTGAGAAATTGAACGTAGCAGGGGTTGGAAGATGTGGGCGTCGGTCGTGAGTGTTCGAAAACAAGACTCTTGGGGCCCCTCTCCTTCTGTGGTGCGCCCACTACCTAGAGCCAGCCAGGGGCTGCTCACGAGTCTTCTCTTATGGGGGAAGCTGGCCTGAGACTGTTCGCAAAGATGCTCGCTGCCAGGCCTGCAGCATCTGCTCCCTGGGCCTCGGCCTGTGAAGATGAGTGGAAAGGTGCCTGCGTCCTGGCGGAGACTCCCCAGCTCCAGCCCAGAGAAATGACTGCCCCCGGTGTCGAGGGCACCGTCAGGCCGGGCAGACGGCCCGTTCTCCTGCTGGGCGTCAGCATGGGCTTGATTGTGGGGCGCGTGGAACACTGACTGTGCTCTGGACCTTAATATGCACGTGTTCCCCAGTTTCTTCACAGTTGTGGTTCGGAGTCCAGACGAGTTCACAGAGGATCACTTAACCCATAAATAACAGCTAAAATCCCAGGCAGGCCCCCACCGTTCCTGTTCTGACCTCACCCCAGGTCTCGACAGGAGGACCCGTGGCGTCTCAGTGTGTAGATGGCCTTCGTTCGTCGTCCCCACTAGCCGTGGGCACTTAGGTTTCAGTCTCTGGCTGTTAGGACTGGCCCAGGTGTCACGGAGGCCGCCCTTCTGCACCTCACTGAAGTTAGAACGCTCCCCGAGGGGAGTGCGTGTCCCCAGAGGGGCATGTTCCATGGACGCCCAGGCTTGAGTGTCTTCCTCTGCCCTGTTCTTGCTCTCTATTCCGTCACCCCAAATGTGGGGCCCAGGGCCTCATCCCGGACCCCCTATATACTGCAGGCGGCAGGGAGCAAATGTGTTGCCGAAGGTTTGGGGGTTAAGGGAGGGGTTCTGTCACTCACCCACCACAAACCTAGAATCACGCCTGAAACACGTCCTTTTTTGGAGTGATCCATCAGCTGGAGATTCCTCCCCATTTCTGGGCCTGCAGCTCTGAGCCTTGGGCCACCAGCCGGCTCCCATGCTCCCGCCTCCACGGGCGTCACTGTCCCACATCCTCCTCTCTCTGTACACAGCTATTCAGCTCCTTCTAGCCCCCATTGCGCTCAGCTCTGTCCTCACGTGGTGCCCCATAGAAAGTGCTGCATGTGACAGGAGCCACCTCTTTAGAAGACAGGTTGCAAAATGGCTATTTTCCCCCCAGGTACTCAGCATATCCCCTACACCATTCATTCATCGGCAGGTGCTTGCT
The DNA here is from genome assembly GCF_021613505.1 of Equus quagga. Classification (NCBI taxonomy): domain Eukaryota; kingdom Metazoa; phylum Chordata; class Mammalia; order Perissodactyla; family Equidae; genus Equus; species Equus quagga. Next base: position 774,470 of record NW_025802777.1, on the reverse strand, counting down.
GAGGGCCCGCTGCGGGCCAGGTCCCGTCCTCTAGCACGTCCTGCAGAGACAACAGATAGCCCAGTGCCTGGTGGAGCTGACCGAGTTGGAGGAGACAGGACAAGCTGTGCGATGTCAGCTGGGGACCAGAGCTCCGAGAGGGAGAAGACCAAGCAGAGAAGGTGCGTCGGGGCCCAGGGTTCTCGTGAGTGCTAACCCCCCGCCCACAGGCCTAGCCAATGCCGTACAGAGTGGTACACTTGACAGATGTGTCATCCTTTCAAGTTTCCACTGAACTTTAAAGCACAGAGAAGTATAAAGATGATCTGGAAGCAGTTGCTAATTTTTAGGTTTTTTCCGTAATTTACCTGACCATGCTGGCAAGAACTGTTTACAAGAAGGTACTATTTGAAGAGACCAAAAGAGGTTGAAAAGTGAGCCATGTGGATATCTGGAGAAAGTATTACAAGCAGAAGGAAAAGCACATACAAAGGCCCTGAGGCAGGTACATGTTTCGTGAATTCAAAGAACAGGAAGGAGTGTGGCAGTGTGAGGAGGAGCTCAGGGAAACCTCTCCCCAGGAGAGACTTCTGATGTGCTGGTCAAAATTAACAAAGACAGCCATTCAGGGTCTCCAGAAATTGATCAAGGGACTTAGAACAAATTGAGAAGCACTTAATAAAATGTACAGGAGAACGGGGAGGCTGGGTAGGTCGAGCGAGGGGCTGCCCTGTGCGCCCAGGGCTCTGGCTCGCAGAGGACAGCTTCAGTGTGCTCAGCAGCTGGTGGCAGTTCCCCGTGCCCCCGTCTCCCTGCAGTGGAAGGGCTCTTCCGCCAAGACTCCACAGCCCAAGTAAAGCTCACCTTCATGCTTCCACAGCTCCGGAGGGGGCACTGGGAGGCGCCGGAGCCTGGGCACGGGCTGGGGCAGGTGTGGTGGGGGGCGCACCTTCCAAAGCTTGGACAGAGCCGCAGAAGCCGGGTCTGCAGCCCCTGGAGACATAGGAGCTTCTCCCAAGGGAGCCTTCTCTTCTGCCGGGCTCTGCGCATCACGGGTGTCCCTGGGTCTAGTCTCCCCGCTGCCCGGAAGGTATGCTGAGTCCCTGCTCACAGACAAGGAAAGGAGGCTGAGAGGAGTCAGGCCCTTGCCCAGACCACCCAGCTGGGATGTGCGAGCGGGGCCCTGATGCCAGCTCTGCCAGTCTGCAGAGCCCACATTCAGACCTGTGCCTCACCTCGCCAAGCTCTGGCGCCACAGGGCTGGGGCCTCGCTCCTTGCGGTGCAGACCCTGGCCAGCAGCAGGGCACCACCCGGAGCTGGTGAAGAAGGCAGAGTCTCAGGCCCCCAGGCCCACTGCATGGGCGCCTGCAGTCCACCAGCCCGCGCAGGTGGGAGGAACACTGTCCACAGATCCACAGCGTTTAGCACAGGGCCCTGGACACAGAAGGGCCCTCAGCAAATACTTGGTGAACTGAATCAAATCCAGCCAGCTGAAAAACCAGCAAAGCAGAGGGCTTCCCCCGGCTCTTGTCCTCAAGGTCCAACCTAGAGACGCTCCGCCCAGACCCCTGGGCTCAGCCTCCCCTCCAGCCTTGAGAGCGGAACAAACAGACCCGTCATCTAGAGCGAGCTGATGACCTCTGCCATGCACCTGGTTTGGAGACCCTTTCTGCCCAACCCTCTCGAAGGAGATTATGGGCGACACAACATGTATCCCCTCGCACTCCAGCCTGCCTTGCCAAAGGGATGTCCTCTGGAACCGGACATTCCCCTAGTCACACCGGCCCGGCCCGCTTAGATCCCCGACGTCCCCTCACACGAGTTCAGCTTTAAGTTTCCCCCAAACGCCTTTGTTTTTTAAAGATTGGCACCTGAGCGAACATCTGTAGCCAATCTTCTTTTTTTCTTGTTCTTCTCCCCAAAGCCCCCAGTATATAGTTGTATATTCTAGCTGTAGGTCCCTCCAGCTGTGCTATGTGGGATCCTGCACCCAGGAGCCGAACCCGCGAAACCCCAGGCCGCCAAAGCAGAGCGCGAACTCAACCACTCGGCCACGGGCCGACCCCCTAAACACATTTTTCTAACCAGGAAATAACCAGGATCACACGTTGCATTTGCTTGTTGTGTCTTAGAGTTTCTCTTATTCTAGAACATTGCCCCTTATTTTTGCCCTGGACATTGCATCTTTGAAGCAGAGTATGTCTAACCCTGACCCTGCAGCCCCCCGGTGGGCTGGGATCGCCCTGGGGATGGTCCGGCAGGGGGCGTAGTCTTTCCACTTTGTCTCGGGACTGCAGTGTGGGAGGCCCTGGCCATCTGACACCCCTGGCCCTGCTGAGCCAGCTGATGCCTCAGAGCCCTGGGCTGGTTGCCATGACACCTGCAACCTTGGCTTTCCTGCTTTCTCAGGAAGCTGACAGAGGAGGGGCTTTATCTTCAACTCCAGGACGATTTCCCCTGGCCTAGCGTCAGGACTGGACCCCCTAGAATGCAGGCTGGACTCCCCGCCACCTGGGCCCAGGGCAGCCCCGGCCCAGCACACAAGGCAAGCCCGGTCTGTGTCTCCTGGGAAATAACCCAACGAGGTGGGTTCTCAGCTGTCCAGGCGCTGAGCCCACACTGTGGGGACACGGGCAACCCTGGCAGGGCATTCTCTCCCCAACAGGGTGTGCCTCTCCCTCAAACGTGCCCCTAAGCTGTGCATCCACCCAGGACCTCAGCGGTCCATACCTTCTGGGGTCAGCACATCAGGCAGCGGACACGTGGCTGGATTGCGCGGCGAGTGGTCGGAACCCTGGGATAAACTTGATTATTTTAGCAGCACCCCAACCAGGTATCTCTTTTCTGTAAGTGAAACAGGAGCCAAGTCAAAGTTTTGTGTTAAAACAGAGCACCAAATGCAGAAAAGTGACTGGACGTGGATCAGTGTCCTGGGCCTGTAAAGCCACAAACAGGTCTGGGCTCTGTGGTCTGAACCTTCCACGGTGATGCTGCTGGGGTGTTCAGGAAGCTGGGAGAAGGTCCAGTTCTCACCGTGAGCCGCGGGCTGTGTGCCACCTTCCCTCCTTCCCTCCTTCTCTCACTCCTTGCCTCCTCCCTCCCTCCTTCCCTCCTTCCCTCCCTCCCTCCTTCCTTCCTTCCCTCCTTCCCTCCTTCCTGCCCTCCAAGAGGAGCTGGGAGCCAGTGGCAGGCCTGGTCCTCACTCCACTTTGAAGGCCCGGCCTCTGGGTCCCCTCTCTGCAGCAACAGGCCTGAGGCAGCTCTACGTGGGGCCCGAGGGCAAGTGACCACTGAGGGCATCCAGTGGGGGCCCCTTCAAGATCCAGGCTCTCGGGGGTTATCACACAGAGACACCCTCTGACCTTTCTCTGGGAACATCCCCAGAAGAGGGGTGTCTCCTGGGGCTGTGGGAGACCACTGCCCTGTGGGTGGCCGGCTCCCGAGGACCGGCCTGGCCTGGGGGCCAACGAGGGCAGGGGCCGGAGGAGGGGTGAGACTCTTGTTTCTTCCAGAGCTGCCCCAGGGAAGGCCAGCCGTACCCGCCTCGCTGATCCTTTTCCCTTTGGGAAGCAGGTCATGCTGAGTCCCTGCGTTCAGCCAGTAGCAGCAAGTGCAGCGAGCGCCGCGGCTGTGTCTGGGCCGTGATTCCGCCTCCACGCGCGTGTGTCAGGGGCTCAGAACACGCCTTTTGTTCCCGGGACTCACGGCCTCTCTGAACCCGGTCTAAAAACAGCTGCAATTCTTCCAGGCATTTGTCACTGCCTGGTGACTAAGGCTCTGGTCCATCAATCTTCAAATCCTGCAATTATTTCTCCACCTAGGTTTTTAAGAATAAAAGTCGAAAATATACTCCACTGGCAGCTCCAGATCTGAGTCCTGTTTCAGACGCACCTTCTACTGAGCACCATTGATGGGCACCACAGCTCACGACGTCCTGGCAAATAATTCACACTGACCGTAGCGACTCTTCGAAAAGGCAGCAGGTTCTGAAACTCATACCTTCCCCCAATAATTGACTTCCTGTTAGTGAAAGGAGACATTGCTTTTTCCTCCCCACAGGTAATTCTGGCCATGCTATTTATTTTTAACTCAGTTGAGGTGGGAACTTTATCTTAAATGATGGACATATGGTTACGTGCTGAAATCTGCTGACAAAAACGTACGAAGGATGGAGTGTGGCATCCGGTTGGGATTCAGGGTGTTTATGTGACGATTTTTTTAAGACGTTGGGCGAAGTCCCCCTTCCTTGCTTTCCGAACCACTGGCCCCTCCAGTGCAATGGCAGCCTCCCCTGTGCCGTTGTAACCACACGTCCCACCTGTTCCCAAAACATGCCGTGCTCGTGACCCACTTTGTGCGGATCTTTTGTCTGGAAGGCCCCTCCCACCCTTCCTGGCCAGCTCTCAATCCCCAGAACCACATGCGAGGCCCTCAGTGAGTTTGTGGAACACGCCCTGGATGCAGCGGGCACCTCCTAGCTCAGCGTGGACCCGGCCCCTGCCCTTGGACTTCATGAACCGCGTAGGTGTAGGCGCATCGGCGCTGACCTCCGTGTGCCCAGTGCGTCTGTGAAGTTTACATGGCTGTACATGCCATTCAATGCCCCATGCTGTGAACCTCAGGGTATGCATTGCATCGTGTCCCCGAAATGAGGCTGCAGCCCTAACCCCTGGTGCCTGTGGGTGTGACTTTATTGGGAAAGAGGATCTTTGCAGATAATCATGTCAAGACGAGATTCATTAGGTGGGGCCCTAATTCAATACGACTAGTCCTTATAAAAAGGGGGTATTTGGACACAGACAATGCACGCGGGGAAAATGCCATGTGAAGATGAAGGCAGAGATTGGAGAGGTGCATCTACAAGACAAGGGCCGCCAAAGATTGCCGGCAAACCACCAGAAACCGGGAGAGGCCTGTGACAGGTTCTCCCTTGGAGCCTCAGGAGGAACCAGGCCGGCGCCTTGATCTTGGGTGTCCGGCCTCCAGAACTGAGAGACGATACATCTCTGTGGTTGAAGCCCCCTCAGCTTATGGTACCTTGTCATGGCAGCCCTAGAAAACTAATACACCCCACCTTTACAAAGGAAGAAACTGAGGCAGAGAAGGGTCTTATAAGTCAGTCAGTGATGGGGCCGGTTTTGAACCAAGGCCTTGGGCATAACGGTCAGTCCACACTCCCTCTTAACCAAAGATTTGCTGAAATGTCTCAAAACAGATTGGACTGCCTCTGAGATGCAGTCGAATTCGGGGGGTGAGCTTCTCAGGAGCCCCAGTCTTCAGCACCTGTGTCTGATGGGGGGGATGTTATTACCGAATAAAATATTTCCTCCCGTCAGACCCAGGCCCCCTTTATAACAAGAACGGAACACCTCCTTCCTGAAATGAAATGGATGCCACTGCTACATTCACATTCTAAAACATCAGTGTGGTGCCCTGATTGTAATACAAAGGAGAAGTGCTTTCCTAGGGAGATGAACTGGTTGGGCATGTGGGTGCCCGGCCGAGGGGCTGTGCCTGGGCCGACATGCCGAGTCGCTGCAATGAGCAGTTGCAAAAGCCAGCGAGGCAGACGCAGAACAGACGCTCAGACCCCAGGGCGCTACGCTGGAAACGTGACCTTAAGAGATGATGAACAGCCGTGGGTAAAGGTCAGAACAAAACAAACTGTCATCTTCTGTCAATTTGCACCGCATTTGCACTCCTGGAAAATTGTGTTAAAACGGTGCAACCATTTGTCCTTGTATTAGTCAGCTTGGGCCACTGTAACAAAATACTACAGACGGGGCGACTTCAACCACAGACGCTTATCTCTCACAGTTCTGGATGCTGGAAGTCCGAAATCCGGGTGCCAGCACAGCTGGGTTCTTGCTGAGGGCTCTCTTCTGGTGTATGGGGGACCACCTTCTCACTGTGTCCTCCGGGGGTGGAGGGAGAGAGAGCCGCTCTGCTGTCTCCTCTTATAAGGACGCTAATCCCACTGGACCAGGGCCCCACCCTTATGACCTCATTTAACCTTATATACTTCCTTGGTCCAAACACGGCACACTGGGGCTTAGGGCTTCAACACATGGATTTGGGGGGGCACAATTCAGTCCATAGCAGTGTTTCGATATACAATACACGTAGGTTCTAGGGGAGGATCACTGTTAACAGGGTTTCGCCCACTTGAAAGCATGCCGGGAGAGTTGGTTTTGTGTGGGGCCATCCTGTACTTTGCTGGGCGGGAAGCCTGTCTCACCCCAAACACAAGCCTCTAGCATGTCCTAACCCTTGGCCAATCCAAAGGGGGCACAGACCCAAAGCACCCTGGGCTGGGGTCACCCAGCCGAGCACCACTGTGTCCAGGAAGTCACTGCAGACCCTTGTGTTGGGATGGCGTGCGGCAGAGGGGGTTTCAGCGTTTTTTCTAGGATGTACCTGGGGATAGCTTTCTCTGTGTTTGTCCCGCCTGGGGGTCAGGGCATTGCTTCACTGGCTGCATGGATGTCTTTGGGAGATTCCCAGCTACTGTCTCTTCAAATACTGTTTCAGTCCGTCCTCTCTCTCCTCTCCATCTCGGACTCTAACTACACCTAGGCCAGGCCTTCTGACTGTGTGCCATGTGTCCTTTAAGCTCTTTCTCTGATTTTTAAAAATTCTATTTTCTGAGTGTGCTTTGGTTTGAGATTTGCTTGTAGTCTGTCTTCCAGTTCATTCATCGTGTCTGTGTCCCAGCTCCTGTCAAGTCCTTCATTGAATCTTTGGTTTCAGATGCTGTCTTTTTCTACATGGTTCTCATACACAGCTGGTGGGTGTTTCCTTGGCACAAATTTATACAAGTGCGGTTTGGCAATCTGCACCCGAATTCTCAGACGTCTAAGTGCGTGCCATTTAACCCAAAAATTGCACTGCAAGAAATTTGACATTAGGAGCTAATTATGAGTGCGTGTAAAGACTGTGTGCGAGTATGTGCTCCCAGAGCTGCTCACCTGGGTAGGTGAGACATAGGAGGAACCACAGTTGCCCCCGGGAGCTCCTCGAAGGCCCTCGGTGGAGTGCAGCCACAGCATTTCCTCTAATGTTGGAACACAGCCCTGTCACTCTGGTCGAGCACAGAGGAAATGTCTGACGTGGGTTTAGAGGCCAGATTGTTCAAAAAATATGTCTTTAAACCTTAAAGACTGGCTCAGCTTGACAGCGCTCCTGCTGTGACAAGCACAGAAAGTGAGACAAGCTGAGTGGAGGAGCCAGTCAGCCCGCTTCCCACAGGGACCCTCAGCCACACCCACTGACTAGTTTCGTTCCTGGTTTTTTCTTTTTGGTGGAGCACTTGTAGTTGGATTCATGCAGGTTAAATGAGACTCTCTGCAGTGAAAAAGTAGTAACAACCCAAATATCCATTAACCGAGACCAGGATTTGCCTAAGAAAAAACATAAATATCCAAAGGTTGGAGTAAAATGCAGTCATGAAAAATGTCGATGGAGAGTAATTTTTATTGACATGGAAAGATGCACACCATCATATGTTAACGGAAATGGCAGGATCTCAAATAGCATGAGCAATAGGATTCCTTTGCTCTTAAATGAAAATAAAAACTCTAGATTTACATCGAAAGGTTAGCAACGGGTCATAGATTTACCATGATTTTATTGATAAACATGTTTTTTTTTTTAATCCATAGATCTTATTTTTTTCAGAGCAATTTCAAGTTGAGCAGATGGTACAGAGAGTTCCCATAAATGCCTCCGCCATACACAGTTTCCCCTGTTACTGACATCTCAAGAGTGTAGTACATTTGTTACAATTAACAAACCAGCATCATTTCATTATTATTAACTAAAGTCCATAGTTTACATGAGGATTTGCTCTGGATGTTGTACATCCTACGGATTTTGACAAATGTGTAATGATGTGTATCCACCATCACAGTCTCTTATAGAGGAGTTTCATAGCCCTGAACATCCTCTGTGCCCCACCTGTTCATGCCACCCTCCCCTCTTACCCTGGGAACCACTGATTTTTTTTCAACTATCTCTGTAGTTTTACCCTTTCTGGAATGTTGGATAGTTAGAATCGCACAGTGCGTAGCCTTTTCAGATTGGCTTTTTTCACTTAGCAATATGCATTTAAGTTTCCTCCATGTCTTTTCGTGTTTTGATGGCTCATTTATTTAATTGCTGAATAATATTCCATCGTGTGGCTGGACCCGTTTGTTTATCTGCTCATCTATTGAAGGACATCGTGGTTGCTGCCATTTTTGGCAAGTATCAATAAAGCTGCTATAAACATCCATAGGCAGGTTTTTGCGTGGACGTAAGTTTTCAACTCGTTGGGGGAATACCAAGGAAAGTGATTACTGGATCCTATGGTAAGAGCATGTTTAGTTTTGTAAGAAACGCCAAGTTGTCTTCTGAAGTGGCTGTATCGTTCTGCATTCCCACCAGCAGTGAATGAGAGTTCCTCTTGCTCTGCGTCCTCGCCAGCATTTGGTGTTGTCAGTGTTTGGGATGGTGGCCATTCTAATAGGTGTGTAGTGGTATCTCATTGTTGTTTTCATTCGCATTTTTCTGCTGACATTTAATGTTGAGAACTTTTCACATGCTGATTTGTTATCTGTATATCTTCCTTGGTGAGTCATCTGTTCAGATCTTTTGCCCATTTTTTAATTGGGCTGTTTGTTTTCTTATCATTGAGTTTTAAAAATCTATGTGTATTTTGGACACTGTTCTTTATCAGTGTTTTATAAGATTTAAAGATTTTCTTTGACTGTGGGACACAACACAGTGACATTCAGATAGATAAAGACAGAACCCTTCCTTACTTAGAGGTCCAAATGAGACAAGGCTGCCAGGCAGGGCCACACAGAGGTTGACCTGGGGACATCTGTATGACTAGGAAAGACTCAATGAGCTTGAAGATATGTCAATAGAAAACTCCCAACTGAAATGCAAAGAGAAAAAAGAGTGAAAAAAAATTGAACAGAGGAACTATGGGACAAATACAAAAGGTATGGCACACACGTGATGGGAAGACCAGAAGGAGAAGGAACAGAAGACTATTTGAAGTAATAAGAGCTGAGGGGCTGGCCCGGTAGCACAGCGGTTAAGTGTGCGTGTTCTGCTTTGGCGGCCCAGGGTTTGGGGTTCAGATCCTGGGTGCGGACATGGTACCGCTTGGCAAGCCATGTTGTGGTACGCATCCCACATATAAAGTAGAGGAAGATGGGCATGCATGTTAACTCAGGGCCAGTCTTCCTCAGCAAAAAGAGGAGGATTGGCCGCGGATGTCAGCTCAGGGCTAATCTTCCTCAAAAAAAACAACAACAACAACAAAATTAAGAGCTGAGAATTCTCCAAAATTAATGACAGACACCAAACTACAGATCCAGGGAGCTGAGAAAACACCAAGCATGAGAAATACAAAACAATGTACACACAGGCATATCATATTCAAACTGCAGAAACTCAAAGACAAAGAGAAAATCTCGAAAGAAGAGAGGGGATAAACCCACCTCCTCTCTAGGAACAAGGGTAAGAATTACATCTGATGTCCTCAGAAACCATGCGAGCAGGAAGGGAGTGGAGTGAAATGCTGAATGTGTTAAAAGAAAAAGCACAGCCAACTAGAATTCTGTATCCAGTGAAATTTTCCTTCAAAAGTGAAGGAGTTGGGGGGCTGGCCCCGTGGCCGAGTGGTTAAGTCTGTGCACTCCGCTGTAGGCGGCCCAGTGTTTCGTTGGTTCGAATCCTGGGCACCGACATGGCACTGCTCATCAAACCACGCTGAGGCAGCGTCCCACATGCTACAACTAGAAGGACCCACAACGAAGAATATACAACTATGTATTGGGGGGCTTTGGGGAGAAAAAGGAAAAAATAAAATCTTTAAAAAAAAAAAAAGTCAAGGAGTTGGGGGCTGGCCCTGTGGCCGAGTGGTTAAGTTCGCATGCTCTGCTTTGGTGGCCCAGGGTTCCACTGGTTCAGATCCTAGGCAAGGACATGACACCGCTCGTCAGGCCATGCCAGGGCAGCGTCCCACATGCCACAACTAGGAGAACCCACAACTAAAATACATACAACTATCTACTGGGGGAATTTGGGAAGAAAAAGCAGGAAAAAAAAAGATTGGCAACAGTTGTTAGCTCAGGTGCTAATCTTTAAAAAAAAAAGTGAAGGAGTTGGACAGCTAATCTTCTGACAAAGGAGCAAAGAACACACAATGGAGAAAGGAAAGTCTCTTCAATAAATGGTGTTGGGAAAACTGGACAACCACATGCAAAAGAATGAAAGTAGACCATTATCTTTCTCCATACACAAAAGTAGACTCAAAATGGACCAAAGACTTGAAGGTAAGACCTGAAACCATAAGACTTCTAGAAGAAGATATAGCCAATACACTGTTTGACGTCAGTTTCGAAAGGATCTTTTTGAATATCACGTCTCCTCAGATGAGAGAAACAAAAGAAAAAATAAACAGGTGGGACTTCATCATACTAAAGAGCTTCTGGAAGGCAAAGGAAACCAGGATCAAAACCAAAAGACAACCAACTAACTGAGAGAAAATATTTGCAAATCACATATCTGACAAGGGGTTAATCTCCAAAATATGTGAAGAACTCACACAACTGAACTACAAAAAAACAAACAACCCGATCAAAAAATGGGCAGAGGATATGAACAGACATTTTTCCAAAGAAGATATACAGATGGCCAATAAACACATGAAAAGATGTTCAACATCACTAATCCTCAGGGAAATATAAATCAAAACTACACTTAGATACCACCTTACGCCTGTTAAAATGGCTATGGTCACCAAGACAAAAAATAACAAATGTGGGAGAGGATGTAGAGAAAAAGGAACCCTCATACACTGCTGGTGGGAATGCAAACTGGTGCAGCCACTATGGAAAACAGTAGGGAGATTCCTCAAAAAACTAAAAATAGAAGTACCATATGACCCAGCTATCCAGCCGCTGGATATCTATCCAAACAACTTGAAATCAACAATCAAAATTAACATACGCACCCCTATGTTCACTGCAGCACTATTCACAATAGCCAAGATGTGGAAGCAGCCCAAGTGCCCATCAACTGATGAATAGACAAAGAAGATGTGGTGTATATATACAATGGAATACTACTCAGCCATAAAAAAGACAAAATCGTGCCATTTCACGACAGCATGGATGGACCTCGAGGGTATTATGTTAAGCAAAATAGGCCAGACAGAGAAAGACAAACACCGTATGATTTCACTCATGTGTGGAAGATAAACAAACTTACGGACAAAGAGAACAGTTTAGTGGTTACCAGGGGGAAGCGGGGTGGATGTGGGCACAAGGTGTAAACGGGCACGTTTATATGGTGTCTGATAAATAATAATGTACAACTGAAATTTCACAATGTTATAAACTATTATGACCTCAAAAAAAAAAGTGAAGGAGAAATACAGACTTTCTCTGACAAACAAGGCCTTTGCGGCCAGTAGACCTGCCTTGCAAGAAATGTTGAAGACGTTCCCTGGGCTGTGCCCCTTAGAAGCGGTTCTTAGTCTTTTTTTCTCCCCTCTCCTGAGACGGGAAGGCAGAGGGGCTGTACTCCCACGGGTCACACAGGCTCTGCTAAAGTCCCCTCCAGGGGGCTCGCTGGGGAGGCTGCTCAGGGTGTATTTCAAAACGGTTGCTTTTCCCTTCCTCCTGCCCCAAGCGCGGGAGGGTTTTCTCTGGTTTCTACAGCTAGATCCTGGCAGGGCTCCCGGAGGTAAAACCACCAAGTGCGCCCCTCGCCCCCCACCAAAAGTTTTTAACTCTCCAGTTAGTCCACATTCTGCCTCCAGCAATTCCTCAATTATAAGGATAGGGGAACGGTGTAACCGTTCTTATGGTTACTGGTTCTGGAAGCTTCCGCCCGAGGTAAGCAGATCTCGGTGGTGACTCCATATTCCCACATCTCCAGATTAGGGGGTGGCGGTCTGTCACATGACCTCAATTCTCTGATCTGACAGATCTAAGAAAAGTCCCTGATTTTCAGTTTGTTCATCTTTTTTCTTGTTGTGAGGATGAGAGTGACAACTCCCAAGGTCTATGCATATCAGAGCCGAAACCAGAAATCTCAACTTGTGTTATTTTGTAGGAAAAAAAAGAGAGAAAGAATATGTAGTTTTAAAAGAATCAGGGCCGGCCCTGTGGCCCAGTGGTTAAGTTAGTACACTCCGTTGGCAGCCCGGGGTTTCGCTGGTCGGGATCCCGGGCGCCGACATGGCACTGCTCATCAGGCCATGCTGAGGCGGCGTCCCACATAGCACAGCCAGAGGGACCTGCAGCTAGAATATGCAACTAAGTCCTAGGGGGTTTGGGGGAGAAGAAGAGAAAAAAAAAGAAGATTGGCAACAGTTGTTAGCTCAGGTGCTAATCTTAAAAAAAAAATCACCTCCCCTGTGCATCTCTTTTTAAGTCTGGATTTTTCCTTAAAGAATTTGGTTTTCTCTTTTCTTTATTTTTTTTACTCTGCAATTTTTTATAATTTTAAAAACAGCTTTGTTGAAATACAATTCACATACCATTTAGTTCACATTTAAAACATACATTTCAATAGTTTTTAGTATATTCACAGAATTGTGTATCCGTAACAATAATCTAATTTTAGAACATTTTCGGCACAGCCTCCCCCGACAAATCATGTCGGTATCAGCCGTCACTCCCGTTCTCTCCCCAAACCCCAGCCACTGGCCACCACTCATCTGCTTTCTGTCTCTATGGATTTGCCTATTTTGGACATTTCACATTAATGGAATCCTACAGTAGGTGACCTTTGGTGGCTGGCTCTGCCTCCTGCCTGTCCTCAGCAGGCTCTGAAGCCCAGGTCCTCGTGGGCTGAGTGCCATCTGGGCCTGATCCTCACAAAGGTGAGGAGACACCCACGCTTCCTCCCCCTGCTGCCACCGAGCTCCTGGCTGGCCCAGCAGAGTCCAAAAGGGCCTGGGAGTCCTGGTCACGGATGTGTCAGCCACAGAGGGGCCTCTCAGTGCTTCTCATTTGCGTTTAATCACATCTACTGTCAAGGAGGGCGCCCACCAGTGAGGATGCCCTGCCCAGGATGCCATCCTTTCCTCCCATCCCACAAGTTCCCTGTGTCCAGTGTCCCACAGGGCCAGACAGCAGGAGAAGGCAGCACATGTTGGAAGAAGAAAGCAAAAGGGCAGGTAGAGGGGCAGACTGGAGCGTTCGAGAAAGGAGGGAATCACTGGGAGGAGGACCAGGATGAAATGAGGGGAAAGCAGGCTCTGGGTATGGGCTTTGATGGGCACAGCGCCAGTGACAGCATCCTGGGTCCCTCCCACCTCCTCCATCCACATCCCAGGGAAGCAGAAGGGGCAGGCACCAGCTTTTCCCCGGTGGGATTTCACAGCTAAGGAGGCCCCTCTGGGCACTGGCTGCCCAAGAGGAGCAGACACGACTTTGCACGGGTCTGAGCACCAGCCCACCCCCACCGCTGGGGACCTCCAGGGACAGTGTGCTCAGACACTCTGGTTTGGGTGAGGTGCCCAGGCCCCTCCCCAGGCAGGAAGGGTCTGCCTTTCCGCCCCCAGTATACTCCCAGCCCACAGGCTCCTCTGATTCTGCCAGCACAGCGCTCCACCAGCAGCTGGAATGAACCAGAACACCAGCCACACCTCGAGTTCTGTGTTTTGTTCTAACTGAATGTTATGTTTTACCACCCTCAGCCAGTCACTTGTGTTTATTTTGCTTAAATCTGAAATGTAAGCTCCTGGAGTGGAAGGGATTTGCTTTCATTACATTTGATGTTGCATCAAGCTTGCTTGCCTTTTTTTTATTGCAGTAAAGTACACAAAATGTAAATTTACCGTTTTAGCCATTTCTAGGTACAGTTCAGCGGTATTAAATACATTCATAATGTTGTGCAACTATCACCAGAACCCTTTTCATCTTGTAAAACTGAAACTCTGTTCCCATTAAACACCTACTCCCCATCCCCTCCCCCTGCCCCCAGCAGCCTCCAGTCCACTTTCTGTCTCTATGATTTTGACTAGTCTAAGTACCTCACATAAGTGGAATCATACAGTATTTGTCCTTTTGTGACTGGCTTATTTCACTTAGCACAATGTCCTCAAGTTTCCTCTACGTTGTAGGATGCCAGGATTTACTTCCTTTCAAGGCTGAATAATATTCCGTTGTATGTATACACCACATTTTTCTTACCCATTCATGCCTTGATGGATATTTAGGTTGTTTCCACCATTTGGCTATTGTGAATAATGCTGTTATGGAACGTGGGTGTACAAATATCTGTTTGAGTCCCTGGTTTCAGTTCTTTTGGGTGTATACCCAGGAGTGGAATTGCTGGATCATACAGTAATTCTATGTTTAATTTTTTGAGAAATTGCCTTTTTTAAACCAGTTGATTAATTTGTCCACCCATACACCCACCCATCTGTCCATCCACTGGTCCATCCATCCATCTATTCATCCATACCTTCCTCCCTCTACCCATCCATGTCTTCCCTCTATCCATCCCTCCGTCCAACATTTATTAACTGACTGCCACCAGGTAGCACAGTATAGATGTTGGGGTGTAGGACTGGTCCTGGCCCTAACGGAGTTGCAGTCTGGTTGGAAAAGCTGGTTTTATCATGCTCGCACTTGTTGTGTGCTTTATGGGAACCATCTCATGAGATTCCCGCAAGAACTGGGTGAAGGACGCTGTTATTACCCCTGTTTTCCAGATGCGGCGCTGGTGAGCTGACGGCGCACCTTGGGCATGCGCAGTCCTTAGTAAGGACCACAGGTGCCGAGGGGGTGTGAGCCCGCGGCTCTTATCGCCACAGACGCTGCGTGATCAGGTCCAGGTCAGCCCTTGGCTGAGGAGGACTGGCCTGTTTGGCGTGATCTCAGAAGCAAACAGAAGACCTCTAAAAATCCAACTGCTATAATTAGATTAACCCTTTATATTTGCATAACGTCTATAAAACGCTAGGGACAGGTTACACAAGTTCATATCTAAAAGTGTCTCCTGTGTTTTTTATTGCCAATTTCCAGGGATTCTGTAAAAATACAGATACCTAGTCCTGATGAGGCTGTGGTGAAATTACCACCGGCTGCTGACAGGAGCGTGGGTTAGACACTTCCCTGGAGCGTAACGTATTGGGCGACATATGTGAAGAATCTAGAGCTATACGCTACTCTTTTCACTGATCTTTTACTCTTTTACCTCGAGGAATTTGTACTAAGCAAGTAAGCAGCAATGCACACAAAGATTTGCTTACAAGTAAGTCCAATGAATTATTTATAATGGTGAAAAACTGTAGACAAACTGTCCAAATACTAGAGGATTAGCTAAAGAAATTCTTATACCTTCACATGCTGGGAACGATGCAGCCATGAAAGACCGCTGAGAAATATTGGAGGACAGATGGAAAGTATAAAAATATAATATTATGTCCATACGCAATATATTACAATCCGAATTTTCAAAAACAATCTAACATGGGTATGTTTTTGAGCACTTACCACGTATCATGTAAAAGCAGACAGATGTGCGTAGAAAGAAGACCACACAGAAAGAGGAGACACGGCCAGTAAAGGCTGCGTAGGATCAGAGGGTGGCGCTCAAGGTTATTTCTTCGATGGGATCTGTGAGCAGAGACAGCGCCCCCCCCCCCCCCCCCCACCCCGTGCGCTTAAGTGGAAACTGATTGCACATTTCTACGACCTCTAGGGAGAAAACTCTTCAGATGGCTTGGAGCTGTTTCAGGCGGAGCCTGCAGAGCAGGGAGAGCTGGGGACGTTGTCACAGGGGCCAGCTCGCTGACCCGAGACTGCAAGGTGAGCTTTAACCAGACAAGAGTGCTGGAGGATTCAAATCAAACTACTACACCCAGACAGGTCAGGAAAGAATCCAGAGAGCTCTCCAGTGTTCCTGAAGACACTGGCCCAAACAGCTTTAAAGGTTCAAGACATCTTGGCTATTCCCAAGAGGAAAGCAAAAAAGATAATCCACTCATAAACATACAAACAAACCTGTAATCCAGGCTTTGGGTTCAGTTGTTGCCTCTAAATAAAGACATTCTGGAACTGAGAAACATCCAAAACCCTATCCCCAAAAGGATGGAGCCACTTCTGAAGAATGGAAGGATTTCAAGCTAGATTCTTCACCCCATAAAAATGGTGGCTTGGCATCCATCAGTTATGGGAGAAAGTGGAATTTTCCATCAGCTTCTGTTCCACCGGGCCCAGCAGAATCCAGGATAAATAATGAAAAGGAAGCTTTACTGAGCACTCGCTCGTGCCAGGCCCGGTTCCCCATCTCCAGGTGGGGCGGTCTGCTGGACCCCCTCAACATCACTTCGGCGTAGATATTATTATCACTTCTCCATTTGAGGAAATGGGGAAACTGAGTCCAAGAGTTGACGGAACTTGTCACAAGCTGACAGGGCCATCGGAGGATCTGGAATCCGACCTGGGCAGTGTGGCTCCAGGGTCCAGAGCTCACCCAGTGTATTAAATGCATTTTCCTATTTTCTGTATTCTTGATACTCTGGCAACTGGACCCTTCCCAAGGTTTGCCACTTCTTAGAGAGAACAAACGTGACTTTCACGAGTAAACTAACAATCCGGAGCCCCCATTCCAAATCGTTCTTTTATCAGCTCTTACACTGTGGGGGGCACTACCCCTCAGCCGTAATCACCACAGGGCCAGGGACCAGGCAACCAGAGACGGACCCTGCCCTGGAGCCTGCCAAGATTATTCAGACTAGTCAGTATTCATCCTGCTTACCTGCGTAGCCTTGCCTTTCTCATGGGAACCACAATAAAGGCTCTTGCCCATGCTTTCCCCTCACCCCCTCTGCTTCCTGACCCGCCTGGTTCTTCCCCACCCGGCCCTGCGTGGCATGGCAAGCCCGCATCTCTTGGGAGCTGTGCGTGACATGCTATCTTTTCAATGGCAGTTGTCCCTGATCTGTTGACCTCACTACACCTGGATAATAACAAAACCTATGTTTTTAAACGCTCGGCTACCACCTCTCAGCCAAATAAAACGAAACCCACCCAGCACAACAGGGAGCGGCCTTCTGGAATGTGTTCTAGTCTATGAGGAGGTGTGGTCTGAAAATAGTGGCAGGGCATCAAAGAAATGCACGGTCCGTAAGGCAAAAGGATGTTTTTAGTGACTGCCTTAGTCCTCTCTGGCTACCGTGACAAAATCCCACAGACTGGGCGGTTTAAATAACAAACATTTATTTTCTCACAGTTCCGGAAGCTGGAAGTCCAAGATCAAGGCGCCACGGCTTCACTTCCGTGAGAGCCCTCTTCCGGGCTGGTAGACGGCTGGCTTCTGGCTCTGTGCTCACGGGGCCTTTCCTCAGTGTTTGCACACAGAAAGAGTGAGCTCGCTGATGTTTCTTGTGCTACAGACACCCATCCTGGCAGATCAGGGCTCCCCCTCATGACCTCATTTAACCTTAACCACCTCCCAAAGGCCCCCCCCCCCCCCAAATACCACCAGTTAGAAGGGTAGGACTTCAACATGTGGATTTGGGGGAGGCAAGCATTCAGTCCACAACCGTGTTTAGGCCACTGAGCCCCGTGTCCTTTGTTGCCAAGGTCAGAGACAGCACTCTGGCCAGGAGAAACCTGGGACAGCGATTGCTTTTTCTGACCCTAAAATCAGTATTCACGGTCTGCTAGTGGGACAGAACATTTGAAACTGGGAGGGGCTCAGAAAATCTGGGACACACGATGTCGTGAGCTGAGCCCAGCCAGTTTGTCCTGTCACGGTTGTCAGGTTCTTTGGGGTCAATGCCAGTCCCTCGGATGATTAGGGGCAAGCTTGATACCTACCAGGTGGTGCAAGAGGGTGAAGCCAGGACTCTGACACGTGTGCAGCATGTCAGCCAGCAGACCCCAAAATGGCCCGGCATGCCGTCGTTTTAGGCATTTGGACAGGCGGTGTATTAGTCAGGTGGGACAGAGTGCCACAGATGGGGCGGCTTAACCCACAAAAACTTATTCTCAGTTCTGGAGGCAGAAGCCCCAAAGCAAGGTGTGGGCAGGGCTGGTTCCTTCTGAGGGCCTCTGACCTGGGCTTGTAGATGGCAGTCTTCCCCCTGGATCTCCTCACAGCGTCTTCCCCTGGGGATGAGGACACCAGTTTGCATGAGGGCCCATCCTAAAGACCTCACTTTTGATTGATTACATCTGCAAAGGCCCTATCTCCAAATAAGGTCACATTCTGAGCTACTGGGGCTTAAGAGTCCAACATATGGATTTTGGGGAACAATTCAACCTATAAGAGGCAGCTTATACACAAGGTTCACCCTGAGTCGAAGGTGACACTGCTCTGAGAGTAGGATCAGCCAGCCTTTTCTCAGGTCAGGTCGAGGCACCCCCCTGAAGTGGGGGGACACAGGCCTAAGTGAGGTTCCGGACCCAGGGTGCTGCTCTGAGGGTGTTAGGCTGCTGGGCTCCCCAGGTTGGTGGGGCGCAGATGCCTGTCCAGACTTCTGACCAACCACAGATCCTGCATACCCCTCATTTCATTAGAGAAAAATTACTCCTAACACCCCTCACGCAGGAGCCTCTGGAGCTCGGCAGCTGTTGTCCTAACTCTCTCTGGGTGTGGTCTCCCGGTGAGGGCATTTCAAATGCCGCCAGGGTGTAGAAGAAAAGGTATTTACACACAATACTCACACAATTACACACAATACATCACTGTGTCCAAATGGAAAGCTTTTTCAAAAAAATTACTGAGCGCTGACACAAGGTCACCAAAATCATGGTCATTTTCCAAGGCCCAGTGTCCTTGTGGACACACCACACCACCTCCAGCAACTCAGAGAGCGGTCACTCACGTGCTGTCATGGAAGATGAGCTCAGAGCACAGAGAATTCTCTTAGTTACCTCTCTTCTTTCTTGGTGAATGACTTTCTCGAATGGCCCCCGCCCACCACCAGACCCCACCCACTTGCCTGTGCAGTCATAATCTCCCCCAGGGATCCCTCAGTTGGCCACCTCATCCTAACCAGCTGAGGGCACCCCCTCAGGGCATGCACCGCACATTAGGAACAGTGCCCTCTCCCAAGAAAGGCTGTCCACAGGCCTGCGGGGACATGCAAGTGGGTGGGATGGTTCCTGAGGGGCTCTGCCCCCCACCTGGACACAGAGGTGAAGCTGCCCACCCATGACCTGGCTGGCTAGGCCTGGGAGTGTCTTTTCCATAGACTGGCAGTTTCTGGAAGGTCTTCACTGCCTGAGTCATTAAGGAAAGAGGTTTGTCCGTGGTCTGGTAACTAGTGGCAACTGACAGTGTTCACAAAAACATCAAATTAACTCAGCTGCCTAAACAGTGCCTCTCAAGCTTGAGTGGTCCCAGAAGCCCCTGGAGAGCTGACAGAGCACCCTGGGGGCCAGCCTCCAGCAGGCGGACAGGGCTGGGCCTTGGCTAGCTGACCAGGGTGACTAGAGACCCAGGTGACTCTCAGGTGACCAGTTCGGGAACCATGGGTTCTGGGAATGGGGAACCTTGACCTTTCAAAAGCCGAAGGAAAAGTGAATTCACCAAAACATCATTCCCCGGGCCCTCTGTCGAGGAGCAGGGTCCCCGAGCCCCTTTCCCTCTTGGTGCCTGGGAATCCCCAGGCTGAAGCTGTGAGGGGTGGGATGGAGAGTGGGGGCGGTTTGCCCAGGGAGAGGGAGGGACAGGAGGTGACAGATCAGGTGGGGAGGGGTGAGGTCAGCTGCTGACAGGGAAGGATTCAGCAGGCCATCCTAGAGCCACGGGCGGGTGACCTCACAGAGCAGGAAGGAGAAAAGGGCAGTGAGGGCAGTGGCCAGAGCTGCCGGCCCTGCGGATTCCCGCCTCTCACCCAGCAGCGTGTGCCACTCAGCCTGCAACTTCTGGTTTCTCTTGCTCAGTTTCCTCATCTGTAAAAATGGGATGAAACCGGGCCGTATAGAATGCTGGTGAAGATTAAGTGTGTTAATGCAGGAAAGGAGCTCAGCACATAGTAAGCACTCAATAAATGTTAGCTGTGATTACCTAACAACTAATTATTATTCATTAGGACATTCCTCCTCTTTAAAATCTGGATGGCTGAGGACCTGCCTTCCCTCCTCCTTATCCTGTCACCTGCTGGGTCACTGCCTCGACCTTCTCACCAGGCTTAGAGGAGGTTAAACACGCTGCCTTGGGTCACCAGAAGAGACCCAAATCACCATGTCTGGAGGTCTGAGACCCGGGGGGTAGCAAGGGGAAGCCGCAGGGGGCGCCTCAGAGGTTGGGGGTGTGGGGTGGGAGGGAAAGGCGGGGTGTGGGGCTGGGGGTTGTGACTTCGGGGCATTGGGTTCCTCCTCGCAGGCCCCAGGCCAGGTGGTGGGGTGGTCACGGGCCACGTGGCCCAGCCCGGGGCACCTGAGAAGGGAGGGCTGGCCACGTGGCTGGGGTTGGGGGGCTGGGGTCTCCAAAGGTTTCATGGTGCCCGGGAGATGTCCGCCCCCCAGACATCTGCGGGGTAGGGCAAGTCCCCTCGTGGCCCGCGATCGTCAGCTCCGCGTCCCCTCGGTGGGCGCGCCAGGGCGGGCAGAGCGAGCCTGGGTCCTTGGTCCTGCGGGGCGGGCCCGGGGCTCCCGCGTCCCTGCGCCTGTCCGCGCAGTGGCCGGAGGGGTGAGTTTGGATCGGATGGCGGGATCCGGGCCCTGTAGGGCGTTCGGCGGCCCTGACGCCCCTGGAGGGGAGACCTGGCACTGCGGGCGGCGCGGCCGGTGGGGAGGCGGTCCCGGTCATTTCCCCGCGCTGCGCCTCCGCAGTCTCCAAGTTCTGCGCCTTCTCCCGCGCGTTTCCTCCATGACTGTCCCGGTCGGACGGGGTCACGGTCCGCCTGCGCCCGGGAATATGGGGCCCGGACGTCAGAAAGGAGGCGCAGGGCCAGGGCGCGCGGACCTCTGTAGAATGAATGAATGGATCAATGACTCAATGAATGAATGAACGACGCAACAGTGCCCTTAGTGGGAAAAATTAAAAGTGCAAACCCGGCTTTTGGAGGGTGGCTACCCCCACCCACGTGCCGGGAGCGCAGAGTGACGTGGTCGCCGCGGCCCAGGGGAGCGCGGTTTCGATTTTCTCCGTCCCCGGGGAGGAGCGGGGTGGGCGGGCCTGCGCGATGGCCCGCCCCCGGCCCGCCCCCAGCGCAGCGCGGGACCCGCGGGTTCCCAGCAGCGCTGAGGTCAGAGGGAGGCGGCCTGGCGTCCGAGCCGAGCGCCTGCGCCGAGCGGGGCCGAGCGGGGCGGCCGGAGCGGAGCGGAGCGCAGCGGAGGGCAGCGCGAGCGGAGCCGGAGCCCCCGCCAGCGGCGGAGACGCTGACGCCCGCCCGGCCCCGCGCCGCCGCGGCAGGCCCGGCATGGAGGAGGAGTGCCGGGTGCTCTCCATCCAGAGCCACGTCGTCCGCGGCTACGTGGGCAACCGGGCGGCCACGTTCCCGCTGCAGGTACGCTCCACCCCGGCCCGGCCCGGCCGGCCTTACGTAACTCGGCTGGTGTCCCCGCGCCCGGCAGTGCGGGCCCGCTGCGGGGTAGCCGCAGCCGGGCCGAGTGACCTTGGCCGGGCCACCGAGGCAGCCGCAGGTCCTAGTCTGGAGTGCGGGGTGCCCGATGCGGGCTCCGGAGGCGAGTGCTTTGCGGGGGCGGGGGGCACACTCGGTGGGCCCCTGAGGGTGGGAGGGAATGGGGGGCGGGAGAGATTAGTTAGGCTGGAGCCCCCGCGCACTCGCCAGCCTCCGCCCCTTCCCTCCGGCCCGGCCAGCTGCGGGCGGGGGCTCCCTGGAGGCGAGAAAATGCTTCGCAGCGGCCGGGGCGTCACGCGAGCGGGGGTCCCCGGAGCGGAGGAGGAGAGAGGATAGGCAGGTGCCTGCAGTGCTCACCTGCCGGGCGCCCCGGATTCTGTCCCTGCCCCCTGTGGGAGGGAGGAGTAAGCTCATGGATAGTGAAGCCCCCGGGCGAGCGGCTGACCTTCCGGGAGGTGGTCCCCCGGGACGGGGATGGGGCAGACGAGGCCTGCCTGCAGATGTTAGCTCTGAAGAAGAAAATCCCAGAAACCAGTTCAGTCCCATGCAGGGTTTGACTTTAGAAGCCACCTTCTAAATGTGTTAGGCTTTCCTTACTGGCCATCCCCACAAGCTCCCCTCGCTCCGCCTCTGCCTCGTGTGTCTGTCCTGGTTGGGCGCTCACCCCATCTCATTGTGGCTCACTGACCGGCGCCCAGTCCTTCCTGTTGCAGCCCCAGGGTTATGGCTGCGTGGCCCTTGAAGGCACAGGAGGAGGCCTGGGTGTGGCGGGGTGTCGTGCTGGGCCAGAGGCAACGCTGGGGTGACCAGCACTTCCTTGCCTTGTTGGCCTGTCTGCACAAGGTGATGACTCTCCTGTACCGTTCACCTTTGGCTGGTGTTTCGGGGCCTGACCCCGGGCTAGGAACAGGTCTCGGCAGGTCCCATGTCCCCTGCTGTGCATGCTTAGTCCTTTGCTGGGCCCTGCAGGACATAAAAGGCCATGGGTCACTGCCACCTGCGGAGTGCAGGCTGGCTGGAAGGACTGTAGGACGGGTTGGAACTGCCTCCCAGTAGAGTTTGAGGGTTGACCTGAGGCTGCGATGCCCAGCGCCAAGGGGGAAATAGTGGAGCAAAGACTTGCAGGTGGAGAGGTAGCAGGGTTCAGTCCAAAGCAGGGCGGCCGCCACTCATCGGCGAGCACCATTGAGAAGTGTGGGGTGCTTAGTGCACAGTCCTGTCCTTGCCCCTCTCACTCCAGCCAGTGGGGAGCTGACTCCCCAGAGTGGTCAGGGTGCTAGCCTGGGATTGTCCCCCAGCCCCCGCTCTTGGCCGCTGCTCTGGATGGACTGCCCGCCCCTAGCCCCTCGGGGAGGGGGAGACTTGGCAGTTAGGTGGGTTGTGCAGGCAGGGCCACTGGGGGGACCTGTGCTTGCGGGGGAAGGTGGAGGGCAGCCTGGGAGGATGGGACCAGGCTGGGCTCTGAGAACAGCTTCAGCTCCCTGCCCAGCGACAGGAGCATCCCAGCACGGCATTCGCCAGGGTGCCGTGGGACTCGCCCCCAGCAGAGGCGCACGGGCCCCTGCTGGCTTCTCCATGCCCTCTGCCCTGTCCTCCTCCCCATCCACCTGTTGCCGTGCCCTTTTCCTTTTCCACGGGGCAAACTGTCCCTTGCTCAGCTCTTCCCGGGTCCTGCAGTGGTGTCCCTTGTTCCTGAATTTCCAGGCACACGCTCTTAACTTCCACACCTACTCCGGGGGAGGGGACTCCTCCAGATTGCCACCTGGGGAAGTAAGTGCCTCTTAAGGACCAAGCTGTTATTCTTACCTGGGGTCTCCCCAGTGCCCAGCATCCTTCCCTGTGGGCTTGACGGCCATAGGCTGGGGGGGTGGAGAAGTGTGTCATCTCCTCCCTCCTGTCATCCCTGGGGCAGGAGTGACCCCTCTGTCTCTGATTTAATCGCCCTGCATTTTGCTCCCCTCGACGTTTGTGAGGCCCAGGAGGAACATGGCGGGCGGGTGTCATGGAAGGCAGGGCCTCTTCACTGGGGTCGTGACCTTGAAGAGGCCACCTGCTGCCTGGAGCCCTGTGGTGCTCAGTCGCCTCCTCTGTGGAATGGATGTGAGACCTGCCTCACAGGCTGTTTTAGGACTGGGGGAGATGGGGAGTGAGCAGTCTCTTGGAGGTGCCGGCTGCTGCATGAGGTGGGCCGGGGGTGCCTTGCTCACCTCCCAGCATGCAGAAGGACCAGGCAGGAAAGAGCGCTGGGTGGCACCCACATGTGCCTGGGGCGCCTCGTAGAGGCCGGGACCGCTGTCAGGAGTGGGTGTGGGTTGGGTCTTGGCTTCCTTCCCTGCGTCCTTTGCCCTAATGACCTCCCCCTCCTCTTAATTACAGTAATAAGATGTGGTCTTGAGGGATGGGGAGAGCAGAAGAGAGGGGGAGGTGCAGGGCTGGTGGTGCTGAGACCATGCTCCCCCGCAGCCGGGCCTCAAACAGGCCTCTGCTGGTGTCCTCGGGTGGCCCTGACAAAGCGCCACGAAGCAGGCAGCTCAACAATAGAAGGTCATTGTCTCGCAGTCTGGAGGCTGGAAGTCCACAATCCAGGGGTCAGCAGGGCTGGTTCCTCCCGAGGCCTCTCTCCTTGTAGACGGCGTCCCTGTCCCTCTGTGTGTGTCTGTGTCCTGATCTCTTCCTCTTATTAGATGACCAGTCAGATTGGGTTACAGCCCACCCTAGTGACCTCATTTTACCTTTTACCTTAATCCCCTCTTTAAAGACCGTTTCTCCAAATACTGCCACATTCCAAGGCTCCAGGGATTGGGGCTTCAACAGAGGAATTTGGAGGGGACCCAGTTCAGCCCATCACAAGAGCAGTTTCCAGACGCTTCTTAGTCCAGAGGACACTTTCTGCCCTTAACCCCTGAGCGCTTCCTTGGCCCAAGTCTGGGTTCCTTGTCAGTCTGCACCTGCTGCCTTTGGCCCAGGCTGCTCGGCTCTTGTGGGATCAGTCTGTTAGCGCTGCAGGATGCTCCACAGGGTCCCACGTGGGCATTTTGCTCCCCCACCCCGACGTCTAAGCCCCACTGCAGTGGGGAGGAGCTGGGAGATGGGTGGGGGTGGCCTGCTGACCGGCTTGCAGCAACCTCACCAAGTGCGGCATGGGCTGGGGTGGGCAGAGCCTGGAAATGGCCTTGGAGTCCCGCACTTGCCAATTGCAGCCGGGTTTCCATGCCTGGACACCCAGAGCTGTGCTTAGGGGATTATATTCTGAGTTTTGATGGTCACCCTATAGCTCGAGACTCCAAAGGTACGCCTGTTCACACAGCTGAGTGTGGGAAGAGAACTTAGAAATGGCGGGAGGAGGTTGGCTCTGTCTGGGCCCCCCAGATCTGCCCTCCTGCTACTCAGAGACTGGAAAATGCATGTGAGGGGTGCCAGAGAGGCCACCTGTGGGGACTGACCCCGCGGCCCCTCATCTGGGAGTTCTGGCTCAGAGGCCTGGCCCTGCCTTCTGAGCCTTTTTCAGCCTCCTCGGCAGAGTGAGAGCAGTCCCCTTGGCAGTCAGGAGTGCGGGCTCCCAGGGTGCTGCCTGGACGGAGCTCTGCCCACGGTGCCAGCACAGCTGCTTCGCGGTGAGCGTGACACTGATTTGTGCCGGCTGGACGCCTGCGGCTCTGGGCTTCAGGGCCGTGGTTCCCAAACTGCTTTTGGCCAGGTCCCCAAAGCACACCGCTTGCTCACGGTGTCAGGCCGGCAGCCCGGGGCAGCCGCCTTCCCCGGGAAGAGAAGAATGCTGTACAGCAGAGGAAAGAGCAGAACCTTGACCTTGTTTCTGGATTTCTTTCCGGGCTCGAGTCTAAAGTACCTTTTAGTGGCTGAGGGGAACGTGTTATTGTGACCAGCAACAGAGGAGATAGAGCATGGGGCAGAATGATCCGGTGTTTGCAGAGCGCAGGGAGGGTGAGGGCAGACCCGTGACCCCATCCCCTCCTCACCGCCCCCTGCATGGAGAGGGGGCTGCCAGTCAAGGGCAGACAGGCCGTGTGACATGTTGGGGACAGCTGTCTCTGCGGGGCTGAGGGCTGTTTCCAGCAGAAGTTCCTGTGAGAGATGAGAGGACGCTGGAGGAGGATTGAGCAGAATTGTAGGCTGACCGGTAACTGGTAGAAGGGACATGGACCCCCCAGGCTGATCTAGATGACAGCAGTCACATGACACGTGTTCCCTCTTTTCTAATTCCAATTTCCTATGAAAGTGGCTAACGTCTTGCAAAACAAGCCACCACGAGGATCTTAATGACTGTGACCCTTGTCCCTGCCTGGCACTAACCACTCTCCCAAGGGTGGTCTGGGCAGGTGGGGCCCTGCCTTGGAATATTCCAGAGCTTCCCCACTCCTGCTGTTCTGAGCACCCTGCCTCCCCAGTGAGGGCAGATCGCCTGGCTGCCGAGTTAACCTCACTGCCGGCAGAGTGGGCTGGCGGTGCAGCTGTGAGGCGGCCGTCTGGCCGCGGGGAGCATGCGTCACCACCCAAGGCTGAGGGACCGGAGCATGGCTTCAGGCCCCCTGGCACATGTAGCCACCCTCGAGGAGGGACATTTTGCCCAGGAGGGCAGCCCGAGGTCTGCACTGGGGCAGAGGACGGGAGCCCGCGTTGACATCCTCTGGCTGCCGTGGCGCGTAGAACTGGAGAGGTTGATCGCCTCCTTGCGTCCTGGCCATCACTGCTCTTTGTGTCTGCACGACTCCGGGACGTTTGACAGTGCTCTCCCGGGTGCAGTCTGCGCTGACGGTTGCCGTGTTTCCCCCGTGCGTTGGCAGGGCTCGGAAGCTGGAGCCAGTTCCGAGCCATCCCGCCAGCCTGGGACTCAGGCCGTGTGTGCGGACTCCTCCCTTGGCGGGAGACTGGCTTCTCCCTGTGTGCCGTGCGCCTGTCCACACTTCTCCTCCAACAGCAGGTGGGGGGCCTTGCCACATGCCAGACATTGATTAGGGGTGACAGGCAGCGTATCCGATGCTAAGACCTCTCCAGAAATGCCTCCGGTTTTGGCTGGCTGGGAGTCTCTGTGGCCCCTCTCAGCTATGAGAGCCCTGGCTGTTTGGCGTCAGCTGTGCTTGCGTGGTCTCGTGTGGCAGGTCTTCCTCAGCAGCCGGAGGGGGGGCGGCACGTACTCGGGGGAGCGGGAGCTTGCTCTGTCGCGGGCCCTCTCAGCCGAGACTCCCAGCCCTTTCTGAAGTGGGAGTGGGTTTGGTGGTAGAGCCCAAAGCTGGGGCTTTGGCCACTGCCAGCCTTCATTCAGAGGCGCTTGGGAGGGACTCACAGAATGGGGGTCTGGGCTTCCTCCCATGGGCAGTGGCAAGCCCTTGAAGGTTGGGGTTTAGCGGGATACACCAGGGGTCGGGGGAAGGGGCAAGGAGAATGGTGGCGGGGAGGCCATTCAGACTCACAGGAATGGGAGTGAGGATCCTGAGCCAGGCCTGCAGGCTATCCTTGCAGAGATGGGGCACGGAGACGCTTCCCCGGGCCCCTGACTGGGGTGGGGTGGGGAAGCTGGAGGCGGAGGGCAGGCACCACCAGGGTCAGCCAGGGCGGTGCTGGGAGGGGGAGCCGCTGGCCCGGGGCAGCAGGGGTTGGTGGAGGGGGGTCCATCCCTGCCTCTCAAGGCCTCCTTCCCGCATCCTCCCTGGGTCTAGATTAGTCAGTTCTTCCTCTTTTTTCTTAAAACAAGTCTTGTCTGGATGTTTTTGCCGTGTGCTGGTGAATGTTAAAAAACTGTCTCGGGGTGGGGGAGGGCCAGTTCCTGTGGTGTGAGTACATCCACCCGGCTGACGGTAAAGTGCTGGCTGGGGTTGGAAGAGATGCCTCATGGCCTCCATTGGGTAGAATCCTGCCATGCCAATCCAACGGATGCAGAAGGCTCAGGAGCCTGGCTAATGGTGAAATACAGCGGACTAATTAGGGGGTGGTGGGGCTCGGCTATTTCTTATGTTTGCTTAAGATGTAATTTATATGTGTGGTTTCATGACTCAGTTCTTAGTAATGGCTGTGTGTAAAACTCACTTGCAAATTGCATTGCTCACCATGTGGCCTGCATCCTCAAAGCCTGCGACGGTGTATTGGTCCTCCTCTCATTCGCATCGCTCCGATGTCCTCTTCTGCCCATCAGCTGGAGACAACTCTGCGTCTAAAGGGTTCGTGTTGTTGGACCAGACTGGCTTAGCTAATCTCTGGTTTGCCACAGGACAGAATCACGGGAGAGACTGTCAGATTTAGAGGTTCCGCCCACACTCCCGTGGGGTTGTGCAAGGGTGAGCCAGGGCCACCGGGGCCATTCTTAGAATTCTGAGAATTTGCAGGAGCCCACAGGCCATTGAGCTCCAAGGTTTACTGTAAAACTGTGTGGTTCTCACCTGTGAGAATACTTAGACCAGCAGTGCTCTCCCACAAATTGGCCCGTATGGGGTGGTCTTGACAGGCAGGAGGGTCCACGGGGCACCCTGGTCTGTTGCCACATGATGTGATTCGCGTGATGGCTGCCGAGGTTACAGGAACTTGATCTGCCCGCACACCGGGCAGGCAACCGTTGGGGAGAACCCGGCTGCTCACGGTGTGTGGGGGGCCAGGACACAGCGCTGACCCCTGGCCGAGGATCAGTCTGTGTCCGGGTCCCCTGTGGGTGGGGGAAGATGAGGTGTGTCAGGCAGGGCCAGTCCAGAAACAGAAACCAGAGTGATTATTTTCACAGAGAATTTAATAGAGACAGCTGTTAAGGCAGATATTGGAAGAACAGAAAAGGGAAAAAAAGGGAACATGAAAATTTAGTGGAGGAGGCACCTGCCGGCAGCTGATACCACGGGATCAGAGAGAAGAGATTGTGGTCGTTAGGAGCTCTGGGAGGAGGGGATCCGTGGGCGGGGGGGAGGGTGGTGACGAGGCATTCTGCCAGCGATGGGAAATCCAAGAAGTGGATTTAGCTGCTGCTAGAGGAAGCCCATCACTGTGCAGGAGCAGAGCGCTGGGATAAAGCCACCTGGAAGGGGCAGGACCCTTCTCTTCTCCCAGTGTCTCTCTCCCTCCCTGTTGCAAATGCCGTTGGGAGCCACTGGCTGAGCAGGGATGTGATTTCCAGGGTCGCAGCCCCAGCATCACAGGGCGCGTTTGAGCTGCAGACTAGATTTAAACCACAGGACTCTCCTTCCTCTGGGGTCTGAGGGCTCCGTGGTGGAGCTCGGCCCCTCTGCGTGGTCTTTCTCTGAGTCTCGCTCAGCCCCGCACCTGCCGTTTGAGAGGTGCACTCACACTAGCATGGGACACTGACTAGTAAGCTGATGTCGCTGCTGGTATTTGAAATGGAGATGCCAGCCTGGCGGCTTAGCTCTCTCTGTCTTTTAGAAGCGGAAAATAGCGACTTCCAATTTGCCAGCTCCAAAGGATTAATTATCTGCACATCCAGAAGCAGTGGAGCAGGATATTTTGGCAGGATTTTCGGGATTTGTGTCATCATTGCTTCCAATCTGTTTCCTCAGAATTGATTAGAATTGTAAAGCATTTGAAATACTGCAGGCTATATCCGTGTATAGGAGGCCGTGAAATCTGGCAAGTCAATTTGCAAAGTGCCCATCTTAACTTCTTAGTTAAAAAGACTGTTGACTTTTGTTTTATTATTTTAAGTCCTGATAATACCGGCCTAAAATTTTTAAGAAGACTTGTTAAATACGAGTCATAAATGTATAGCTTAGCGATTTCACAAAGTGAGCGCTCCATGTCCCCGCCACCCACGTGAAGAAGAGAATGCGCAGCACCCAGAAGCCAGCTCCCGGTCGCGCCCCCGCCTCCCCGCTCTCCTCGTTGCCCACGCCAGAGCTTTGCCTGTTTTTGAACCTGACGAGGAGGCTTGAAGGTTGGTTGGTGGTGTCAGATGAAGGGGAAAAGAGGGTGGGGAGTTGACACAGAGGAGAAGGCAGGGACGGCCAGGGCAAGATGGCGGAGGGGTGGGCCCTGGGACCAGCTTCTCCCCTTGGTTCTGACTCCCTGTCTGTCTGCCTCTCTCTCATATACACACAAACTGAGTTTGTTGAAACCTCTCACCCACCGTCTGCCCCCTCCCTGCCTTGTCTCTGTGGACCAGAATTATAAAAAGGTCCTTTGTCCTCCTTTTCCTGGAGTTTGGGGGAGGGCGAGGGTCTCAAGGGCAGCGGCCACGTTAACTGGAAGTCCTGGCTGTTGATCGCTGAGCCCCTCAGCGCCCCTTGGCCTCTTTCTCCTCAGTCCCCGGCCAGTCCGTTCTCCGTCATCATCAGTTGAGCTCTAGCCGTGACCCCAATCCCCACACTCCGGGCGGGGCCGAGGTCTGTGGTGGCCCTTGGTGGCCTCAGCTGTGGAAGTGGACGTCCCAGGGGCCCCCAGCTGAGACCCGGCTGGCCGGGAGGGAATGGAGGGGAGACTGGGCACCCCCTGTGGGGGGCTGGGGCCTAGAGCAGGGGACGAGGATGGCAGACACAGACATGGGAAATACGTGTGGTGTGTGTATCAAATCAGCGAATACTCAGTAAGCCCTGCTCTGTCCCCACGTGTCCCAAAGAACAGGTCCTGCCCTCCTGGAGCCCTGACCGTCACAGAGGGCAGCGGCGACTGACCCGCAGCACGGATGCAGTGGGGCCTGGAAGGCCATGGCCGAGAGGCTGGGGCCTTGGAAGCGGAGTGGGGGCGATGGAGCTGGGAGAGTTGGGGAGAAGGTGGAGGACCCTTCCGGGCAGCCTGGTGCAGGCAGGCGGCAGGGTGGGCCCCGTGTGTGCCCCAGGGAGCTGCCGGGATGGAGCGGCCAGCAAGGGGTGTGCTTCCCTCAGGAAGGGTGTTGGGAGGTGGGGGGTAGCTCTGAGAGGCCCTGCTGGTGGCCTGGGTGGCATGGAGCAGACAGAGATGGGGAGGCAGAGGTCCCGGGACTCGGTGAGCTGCGTCCCGGATTTCCAGGCATGGTTGGTCCTGTTCACGCTGATCCTGGCGGATGACGTGGTTTTCGTGGTCTGGCCTTGTGGGGGGACAGCACTCCCAGTTTAGTCCCACGTCCCAGCTGTGGGCAAAGCCAGAGCCTCCGAAAGGAAAGATGATGACCTTGTCCCGGTGGTGGGGGCCGGCAGGACAGCTCAGCTGTCAACACACATGGAGCCCAATTTAAACACCTGTCTGTCATGACGTGGTTTCATGTGGCTTCAAAGTCGGGGCCGGCTGAGAGCTTGTTTGCACTCGAGTGTCCAAAGGGCAAATGGTGGATGGGTCCATATATGAGTCCCCAACCTCCCCTGGTGACATCGTTCATGTAGGGTGGGGGATGCGAAAGGAGGGCCTGAGTGATGTCCCTCCTGCGCTGATGGCCCCGAGGCCACTCCCTTTGCTCTTGGGGGTGGCTGCCTGGTGCCCGCAGGTCTGGAGGACCTGGCCGGGCCCTGGTACACGGCTCACGCTGGATTGATTTGCTCCTGGGTGTTTGGGCCTCGCGTCCTGGTGGGTGATGGCTCGTGGCTTCATCCCCAAGCACAGGGCCCTGCACCTGAGGCCTTTGTGCGGCGCTGGGTGGTGGTCCTCCGGCAGCTGAGATGGCTGGCTCTGCGGAGCGATGCAGTGGACGCTCTGAGAGGCAGGGAGGGAACCACGCAGCAGGGCCATCGTCCTGGGTCCGCCTGCGACAATGTCGGCGGGGGCCAGCCTGGAAGAGGCAGGTGGAAGAAGCCTGTGGGGCCTGGCAGGGACCCAGGGTAAGGGTGGCACATGGAGGCCAAGAGATGGGCTGAGAAGTGTCCTGATGTCTGCCCCCTCTGACAGCCATTGGGTGCGGGGGCCCCCACAGAGAGTGTGCCTTGTCCCCCCGAGGGATCTGCAGTGTCCTCTATGTCATAGCGTCTGAGAGAATCAATACTGAATGAACGTGGACAATCAGAAGAGTAAAGATA
The DNA here is from genome assembly GCF_021613505.1 of Equus quagga. Classification (NCBI taxonomy): domain Eukaryota; kingdom Metazoa; phylum Chordata; class Mammalia; order Perissodactyla; family Equidae; genus Equus; species Equus quagga. The sequence goes on along the minus strand of NW_025802777.1, from coordinate 743,005 downwards.
AGCACCAGGAAGGCTCTCTCTGGTTCTCTCCCTCTCACCACGAACACCTGTCAGCATTGGCTTCTGGGCCATTTCTTCCCTGTCATTAAAGGAAGAGCTCCCACCTTCCATAAACTCAGCTCTTCGCTCAGTGATGGCTTTAGCTTTTCTCCGTCGCCTGCTCTGTATGCTCTGTATGCACCCAGGCTGGGTGCCTTCTTTTTCCCCAGCTGACATGTGATGACAGAGGGGCTGCCAGCCAGGCTCCTGGGGAGGGAGCAGTCAGTTGTGTCCCCGAGTGGGGGAGCCCTTGGCCTTCCCTCCTCGTCTGAGTGGGGGCTTGAAACCTCATACCGCCCTTCAGCACCCTGACCGATGGACGGCTCGTGGGTTTCTTTGAGCACTTTCGTTTGGTGGGATTCCAGAGGGATTGAAAGTGCTTCTCCATTGAGTTCCAGCAGGAGGGCTGTGGCCTCTGAGTTTCTGCCCTTTGGGCTGGTTGCTCCCCAACATATTTCTTAAATAAAGGAGTGAACAAGTTCATCAGCAGACATGTACAGCACCAAGAGTACAAATACCTGGCCCAACTCGGGGAGACCCTCCTGTTCCCCACGTCGGAGACCCTCCAGCCTGTGCTGGGGACCTGCACTCGCCCGGCCTCAGTCCACTCCCCTCCTCCAGCCTGGCCCCAGGCCGTCGGTCATCGGGCACCTGCTGTGGGGCAGCGGACCGCCCGGCTCTCTCAGACCTGGTCCTTCTCTGTGTGTCTTGCAGGTTTTGGGGTTTGAGATCGACGCGGTGAACTCTGTCCAGTTCTCAAACCACACAGGTAAGGTGTTGACCTCAGCGTCATCATAGAGCTGAGTGTGGGCACGAGAAACGGCCCTGTAGACATCTGGGGTCCCACCCCTTATGTGACAGGTGGGGAAATGGAACCAGAGGGCTGCCCAGCATGGGAGGGCGGGGGCCGTGGTCTGGCCTGCTGCCTCTGAATCTCCGCTTGGCTGCTTTGGAGCTGGGTGACCTGGGGCCTGTGGCATAACCTCTCGGTGCCTCAATTTCCTCCTCCGTAAAACAAGGACAGTGATCCCAGTTCCTACTCTAGGGCTGTGCTGTCCTCTGAGTGATGTGCCAGCTCATGCCCCCCGCTGTCTACTGGGGTGACACCGCGGGCCGTGGGGAGGGCCCCACATGTTCATGCTGCTGGTGCACAAGTGGGTGGATCCTGATTTCTCTATTAAAACCAGTGCCTGGGGCAGCTTGTGTGGGTGTCTCAGTGCACGAGGACCCGAGGATTTCTGTGCACGGACTCCTTGAAGCAGAGTTGCTGGCTCAAGGGTATGTGAAGGTCACTGCCCTCGGAAAGCCCTCGAGTTGTCAGGCGAGCTCCTGAGCTCGGGCTGCGCTGGCCCGTGATCCCCACACCGTGCGGAGCGGGAGAACAAAGCCTCTCGGTTCTTGGAGACGTCGCCACGTCGCCTCTTCTGAAATTACCTGAACCCAGGAGGAACCCTGGGAGCACAGAACGTCCCAGAAACAGCCTGGCGTTGGTGCCAACAGGATACGAGGGCAGGTGCTTCAGGGTCAGCCCGCACGGGGAAGATTTTCCGTAATTCTCTTGGGTGCGATTCTTCTTGGAAGGGAGGGGGTGTTGCAATCGAGAGGGAGCAATTGCATGCCGGGCCCTGGTGAAAAGGCTGTGGTCCTTTCCTGCCTTTGCTTCTGCCGAATGTCCAGGGTGCTCGGAAATGTGGAGAAGTCCCAGAAAGTTTAAGTCAAAACAAACAAATGAAAAGTCGAACTCGATCCAGCGAACTTCTCTGAATCCTTTGTGTTTTATTGGCTGTTTTAACCACCCTCTTGCCCTCTTGTTTTTTTTTTTTTAAGTAAATAAGCCAAACTGGCTTGGACATTAAACAATGGAGTTAAATTTATTGCTGAATGTTATGTTGTGCCACGATCAGCATTTGTTCAGCTAAGCAAAGACCTGGCCTAGAAACTCCTGCGCCCTTTGCGCCAGATTCCGGGTGAGGACGGGAGCTTCTGGGGGCTTCACTAGTGATTGGCTGTCTCCTGGGCTCCCGTGGAACCTTCTCAGTTGGTGGTGGACAGGCCGTCCTGAGGGCTCCCAGACAGAAGGGGGCCTCTGGTCTGCCCCTGGAGGGATGGATGGATGAAGACAGACTCCCTCCCGCATGCTTGGGAGCCCACGCAGGTATGGGGCTGGTTAGAGCCAGGAGGAGGACGGGGGCTTCCCTTCCAGGGGGGCCCACCCCTGTGGTCCTGGGAGTCCCCCGGGATAGGGAAGAGCCCGCTGCCCCCAGCCCAGCCGCCCCCAGATGCTGTTCAGGGCCTGCCTGGCCAGGGGACCCCTCAGGCAGCTCCCATCTGTGGGCGGCTCTGAGCACCTTGTGTTGGGCCCACGGCGCTGTCTGTGCAGCCTAACTGGGGCCTCCAGGGCAGGCCTCCCCGGGGCCACCCTGTGGCTCAGGTGCCACCACCCCAACCGGGAGTAGCTAGGTGAGGCCTCACTGTGCCCCTGAGCCCAGGTACCCCTTTCTGCTGTTCCCCTCCCCCCTGCCCACACTCTGCTGCTCAGAACTGAGGCTGGTGTTTCTTTTATCCCAGCGCCCATGGCAGTGTGGCACGTGGTACCTGGGGAGCTGGTGGTGAGGACTCATAACTCAGCCGCTCCCATGCAGCCCCACGGCCGCCATTCCCGGGGAGTAGAGCCAAATCGCTCCCTGTGTGTATAGGACGCCCATGGGGCCCTGTCTGTTCTGTCCTGGGCTTTGGACCCAAGAGTACTTGCTATTTTTACCTTTTTTTTTTTTTAAGAACAGAGGCGCTTTATTATTTTTTTTACTGCACTCACCTCCAGCAAGCATCTGTTAAGGCCTGTCTATACGGGGAGAAAGATTTACTGCATGAGCCGTGTGTGAATCACCCGGTTAGAGAGGCTGTCCCCATTCATGAGCACCCTTGTCCAGCACTGTGCTTCTCGAGCTGTCTGGCAAAGGCCTCGCTGTTGTGTTAGTTCCACCATGGGTCCTACTGTGTGCTCGGTGCTCAGCTCAGGCTATGCATGACCGGCCTTGAGGGTTCAACCACAATCTGTCTATACCCTGCTCCACAAGCCTCCCCATAGATCCCACACTGGGACGCCTGAGCCATGTAGAGGCTCTGACCACTTCAGCCTGCTTCTGCTTGTCTCCTGGGGTCGGGGTCGCCCGGTATAGCAGCTCTGGTCCCAAGTACGCAGTCCTGCCAGCCGACATCCGCCCACTCTTCCAGGTCAGAAATCCCTTTTTTCTTTTTAAACAACATCTTTACTCAGATATTTACATGCCGTGGAATTAATTCTCCCACTTGAGTGTGCAATTCACTGGTTTTTAGTGTAGTCACAGAGTTGTGCGACCATCACCAGTATATTTCCAGAACACTTTCATTGCCCCAGCAGAAACCATACCAAAGTAACTCTACCTGTTAGCGGTCCCTCCTCATTCCTCCTCCTCCCAGGTGCTGGCAACCACCAATCCACTTTCTGTCTGTGGCTTGCCCGTTCTGGACATTTCACGTAAATTGGAATCATACAATAGATATGTGGCCTTTAGTGACTGGCTTCTTTCATGCAGCCTAATGTTATCAGAGTTCATCCATTTTTAGCATGAGTCAGTATTTCATTCCTTTTTAAGGCTGAATCGTATTCCACTGCCTGTATCTACCACATTTTGTTTATCCATTCATTCAGTGATGGACATTTGGGGTTATGAATCATGCCTACTATGAATCATGCTACTGTTCCACAAGTGTTTTTGTGGACGTGTTTTCAGTTTTCTCCTGTTTTCACCGAGGTATAGAATTGCTGGATCAGATAGTAACTCTGTGTGTAGTTGTTTGAAGAATGGCCAGGCTGTTTTCCAAAGTGGCCGCATTATTTTACATTCCCACCAGCGACGTCCGAGGCCTCCAGTTTCTCCCCGTCCTCTCCAACACCTGTTATTATTTGTCTTTTTTATACTAGCCATCATAGTGGGCATGAAGTGGGATGTCATTGTGATTAGAGTCAGAAATCACTCTTAAGATTGAGGCCAGAGAGCCTGCTTCCTGGGGGAGCAGGTACTCCAGAGCCGGGCTGGCAAGCTTTCCCTGTAAAGAGCCAGATGCTAAATGACTGAGGCTTTGCCACTCTTGTGCTGTTGGAGCACGAAGCAGCCAGAGAACAGTGAGTAAAGAAGTGGGTGCGGCCGTGTTCCAGTAGAGTTTAAACTTTATTTATGGACACCAGAAATGGAATTTCATATCATTTTCACAAATCATAAAGTATTCTTGTTTCCCAACCATTTGAAGATGTCATAACTGGTTCTTAGCTTGGAGGCTGTACAAAAACCCGTGGCTGGCCAGATTTGGCCCAGGGGCCATGGTCTGCTGCCTCCTGATCTCAATCAGGGTTTCTGGAATTTGTGTGTGTCTGAGAATCGCCTGGGGCCTTGTGAAAACTGAGTGCGGGGCTCCAGGGAGTCTGGCTCGCGGGCCTGGGCAGGGCCTGAGAATCTGCATTCCGGATGCTGCAGTGCTGCGATCCGCGTCCGAGACCCCCGTGGATGGGGAGGGTCTAGGCTGATCATGAGAGGTGGCTGGGTTGGGGTAGGCAGGCTTTGGGGGCTGAGGGAGGCTGAGGGAACGTTTGCAGGGGGCAGGGATAGCCCTGGTGTTCCTAGGGTGGATCCCCACTGTGCCAGGGGTCCCCAGGACCACCCCCAGTTTCGGTGACGGGCTGGGAGGACTCATGGCTATGCTGTCTGACGGCAAAAGGCCTAACCGAGCTAACTCAGCGCAGGGAATGGAAGCATGAGGGGAGGTCGGGGACACCAGGTGCACGCTTCCAGAGCCCCTCCCACGGAGTCACGCAGGACGCACTTAACTCCCCAGCAAGGAGCCGTGACAACACATGTGACATGTCGTCTACCGGGGAGCTCGTCAGAGATCAGCGCCTGGGATTTTTATGGGGGCTGGTCCTGTGGGCAGCTTCTGCCTGGCATGCACCGAATTCTCGCCTCTCAGGCAAAGCAGGTGGTGGCACAAAGCACATTGTTCTTGCAAACAGTGAGCCTCTCTTCTCAGTTCTGCGAATGGGGGAATGCAAGTTACAAGACGCCAGTGGGGGCCGGCCTTGCAGCTGGCCTTTCTGGGGACAGCCGTCTCAGGATGGCTCTCTGCTCAGCTTTCCCCAGCCCGCATTCTTACAGGCCCTCTTTCAACAGGCAAGGCCCCCACCCCAATTCATTTTCTGCCCTCTGGGACGTGGAGAGGCTCCCCCAGGGCCCGCCTTCCAGGGCAGCGCCAGGCTTTGAAGCAGCGCCTGCCCACCCAGTGTGCTCAAGTTGCTCCTTCCGCACAGGTGTCCTCGAGCTGCCTGTTAGCCAGGATCCCTGCCCCGGGGACAGCTGGAAGAAACTGGTGGCACTGGAGGTCAGTGGGCAGGGCAGGCCCAGCTGGCTTGGCGCTTACAGTTTTTAGTGTGACCAGCTGCCAGGCCAAGTGGTGAAATCCTGGGAGGAGAGGTAGCTGGTGTGGACACCAGGAGCCTGATGGCTGGGGACAGGCTGGGGACAGTGAGGGGCCTTCCCAGCAGGCTGGGACGGGACAGGCCTGCTGGGCCCGCTCTGGCTGCCTGAGGAGCTGTGTCCCTTGGGGTCACTCGCTCGACCTCTGCAGAGTTTGTTTTTTCATCCATAACCTGATGGGTTGGAGAGAGGGTCCAAGTGCCCCTCCCCTGTTTCAGAAGGGTCTGGAAGGCTCTGGACCTGTCCTGAGCCGTGGAGAAGGAGCAACTGGGCAGGAGGGCTCAAAGGTGTGGACCAAGCCCCCTTGTCTCTTTGGGAAGCCGGCCTCACCGAGGGGCTGCGTGCTCTGCGTGATTCCCTGCATTTGAGACCTGGAGGTCTGTGTGACTCACCTTTGTCACTGCGTGTTACGGGCCGAATTGTGTCCCCCCAAATTTGTGTGTTGAGGTCCTAACCCAGCACCTCAGAATGTGACTGTATTGTGAGATGGTGATTAAGGTAAAATGAGGTCACGAGGGTGGCCCTCGTCCCACCTGACTGGTGTCTTTATGAGAAGAAGAGATCAGAACACAGATACACAGAGGACACGTGAGGACACAGGGGAGGAGATGCCATCTACACACCCCAGGAGAGAGGCCTCCGAGGAAGTAGCCCTACCCACACTTTGATCTTGGACTTTGGCCTCCAGAATTGCTGTTGGAGCCGCCTGGTCTGGGGGACTTTGTCACCGCCGCCCTAGGACACAAATATACTACGTGTGCAGTCGCCTTAAGTCCCACCCTGTCTGGTAGGATGTTTGGAAAACCGAGGGGCAGGAAGGACCATTTTCCCCCACCCTTGGGCTGCGGGCTTTCTGTGGCAGCCCAGGTCTTTGTGGAGCAAACGCCTGTCCGGGACACGGCCAGCTCCTAATGGACACCTGAGCTGGAGCAGCAAGAAGCTGGTCTTGGCCCGTGGTGGACACCCCTGCCCCTCCTGCCCCTGAGGTTACCCGGCTAACAGGGGTCAGTCAGTTTCTCGGTCTGATGGGTACGCCGCTGTCTTCTGATGGAACATACAGGGTGGGCATTTGCCCCTGGCTGACGTCCCAGAGGCCACAGCAGTCCCTGGAGAATTGCTTTGACAGGTGTTCTTGGGCGTTTGTTCCAGACTTGCTTCTTCACCATGGCTCCGCCTCGGGTGGGAGCCAGCCCTCATGCCCACAGGCCACCCGGTGGAGGGAGCCATCGCTCCTTCTCCTCTGGGCCTGCACTGCCTGGCCTGTGGGGCTTCGCCTGAATGAAGCCTGTAGCCGGGTGAGGGCATGGGCCTGTCCACCGGGGTCCACCGCCTGGTGGTCCACATGGACTTGGCTATCGTGGGAATCCACCCTCCTGAGGTTTTGACTTTCGTGCTTAGAAACGCATCCATCAGAGAGATCCCTCAGGGCCTAAGGGATGCCAGGAACGCGTTTTCATGGGTGAAATGCGGGGTGTCCATGGTGCAGCCCCACCCCGCATGTATGGGCTAGCCATTGACCTTCCACCCTGCCCCTACCTGAGCCTGTGTGGGCAAGGGTCCCGCATGGCAGGAAGGTCCCCCCGCAGACCACCCCCATGTCTGTCTGCCTGGAGGGAATGCTTCACCTGGGTACATTTCGGGGCTGAGAGCAGGTCGAGCCCCTGGGCCTGTTTCTAATTCACATGTGGCTCCTGGTTGCGATTTGGTCCAAGACTTGCTCTGTTGCAACTCAGCCTTGTCGGGGAGGGGTGCGGGCAAGGACAGGACAAGCCCTCACCTGCCAGGTGCCCAGGTAACAGTGATGGAACAACTTGTCCTGGATGGGGAAACATGTATGGTAGAGGCTGGCAAAGCAAGTGACTGTGACATGGGGGGGGGGGAGGTCACCCCCAGGAGCCCTGCTACAGATAGGGAGAAGTTACACAGCTCTGTGGGTCTGGCGTGTCCCTCCCCGCGTCCCATCTCTCAACGTGACACAGGTTCCACAGGCGTCCTTAGCTGGCCTGGAGAGCTGACCGCCCTCATTGCACTGGGTGAATTCCAGAGGGAACTGCTGTGGGAGGGTGGGACCCTGACGTCAGTAACAACAACCCCAGACGGTATCAGAGCCAGAGGACCTTCCAGGGGGTTCTTTGAGGCTGATGGCCCAGGAGGGCCCACCGAGGCACCATGCCTGGGTGACCTTACTGAGTCCTTGCAGCAACCCCTGGGGAAAGGACCATCCGCTGGCGTCATCGGGGGTGACTGGCCGATTGTGTGGGCCTCAGCAGGCCATCAGGTGAGCTGTGTCTCACCTGTGTCCCCATGTGTCAGGGCCCTGAGAGTCCGGCTCTCTCCACAGGCTACACACACTGGAAGGGTCAGGTGCTGAACTCGGATGAACTCCATGAGCTGTACGAAGGTCTGAAGCTGAACAACGTGAACAAATATGATTATGTGCTCACAGGTGAGGCCCGGAGGGAGCTGAGCGCTGGTGCTGGTGGGGCTCACTCCAGCCGGGACTGGGCTGGGGAAGGCCCGGAGCACCCCCACTCCCGTGCTTCTCCTTGGTCCCTGCCTCCTTCAAGGGGGCGTGGCGTGTGCCACCAAGAACCCGGTGGAACTCTAGTAACTGCCATGACCCCATAGCATGACCTTGGGATCCTGGCCAGGCTGTTCTTGCTTGGATGATGACTGTCCTGGCCAAGCCAAGTCACCACACTGGGGTTCTGGAGCCCACGGCAGGGGACAGGTGGGATTTGGGGAAGGTGTCGGGGGGTGAAAACACCCAGGCGAGCGATACGCTGCCACCTGGTGCGTTGGTTTTGTTTACAAACCCTCATGGTAAAAAAGAAGTACCCGTTTGTATTTACATACGTAGTTAAAAGTGAATATGCTTATTCTTGCAAGTGAAAGGACAGAAGGAGGAGAACATTCCTTGTACACCTGTCACTGTGGCCTCTTCCTTTCCTTTAAAACTTGACGTTTCTTTTGGGAAATGCCTGGTGTCCCCTTGCTTACCCCGGTTGTTGGGGACACTTCATTTTAACTGTGGCCCCAGGATCTGAGAACAGCCCGCCGTTCTCCAGGGAGGAACACTTTCTATGGCGGTTATTTCCCTTTTGCTGCGGTCAGCTGGCGTGAGCCTTCTGTTTTGTGAGGGTGGCCTGGATTTCCCTCCCAAAGGTTACACGAGGGACAAGTCCTTCCTGGCCATGGTGGTGGACATCGTGCGGGAGCTGAAGCAGCAGAACCCCAGGCTCGTGTACGGTAGGCGCTGCGCTCACCCCGCGTGCCCTCAGGGCCGCCACCTTCTCCAGTGGGGTCGGCCTGGGCCCCTGTGAATGGCAGCTCAGCCCCCTTCCTTCTGGGCGCCCCGTTCACGTGCCGCCTCTCCCAGCCCGTGAGTGTGAATCTGCTGGGCCTCCACAGATGTGAGTCTTGAGAACGTGGGTTAGAAACGTCTTCACAGTGAACCTGGCGTCTGTGTGAGAGAAGCAGGTCAGGAGCATGCTGTAGTCAGTGTCGGCATGTGGAGGCTGGGCTGCCAGGCCCTGCAGTGAGGTGCACAACCACCACTGACCCTAGGGACGGTGGGGATGGATGCCCCGGGTGGGGCAGGACAACAAAATGCTCAGTGCCAGGTGACAGGATAAATGAGAATGGGAGGCCACACTTTTTCCCAGCTTTTAGTTGCATACGTGAGATTTAACAACAGAAGTCAGCATCGAGGGCTCTTTTCTCATCCGCTGCAGCTTTTGCTGATAAGATGCCCTTTGTGTCTCTCCAGTGTGTGATCCGGTGATGGGTGACAAGTGGAACGGCGAGGGCTCCATGGTTAGTAATTTCATGCATATATCAGGGGGGTGAGTGGACCCGTTGCTGTTAATCGAAACACGGGACGCCGGTTCTCTAAATGCCTGGCTGGGAGACTGTACTCGGGGTGAAGACATAACCCTGGGTAGGAGGAGAAGCGGGTTGGCGGAAGAGGTTTTCCGTAAAGGGCGAGAGAGTAGGTGTTTTTGGGCTGTGGTCCCTGTTATAGCCAAAAGCAGCCACAAACAGTTTGCAGATGAGCGGACATGGCTGTTTTCTAGTAAAATTTCGTGTATGGACTGTCTGCAATTTGAATTCCCTGTAATTTCTCTGTGTCACAAAATGTTACTCATCTTTTGACTTGTTTCTCCCAACCCTGTAAAAATATGAAAATCGGGGCCTGGCCCTGTGGCTGAGTGGTTAAGTTTACACACTCTGCTTCAGTGGCCCGGAGTTCGCTGGTTCAGATCCTGGGTGCGGACGTGGCACCACTCATCAGGCCATGCTGAGGCGGCGTCCCACATAGAAGAACTAGAATGACCTACAACTAGGATATACAACTATGTTCTGGGGCTTTGGGGAGGGGAGAGAAAAAAAAAAGAGGAAGATTGGCAACAGATGTGAGCTCAGGGCCAATCTTCCTCACCAAAAAGCGTACTTTAAAAGACAAAAAGTGAAAATCACTCTCAGCCTGCAAGCCGTACACAGGCAGTGGACACAGCTCACCGACCTGCCGTGGGACAGAGTGGGTGACGTCGTAAAGTGGAGAAGGTAGAAAGTCACGCCAGGGCCTCCGTAGAAGCCTAAGATGTTAGGGATGGAAGGAGGCGCCCTGGCCCTCCCTCAGGCCCCTGGGAGCCGTTGGGTCCCCACACGCTGCCCCTGTGGTGTGAATGTCTCTTCTGCACAGTCACGGTCCCCGAGCCTGGACTCGAACGTTCCTGGGTTTCATTTCCTCCTCCTCTGGGTGCATCAGCCTGTGCTCCTGTCTCCTCTCTTCCTCAGTACGTTCCAGAGGACCTCCTTCCAGTTTACAAAGAAAAGGTTGTGCCGGTTGCAGACATTATAACCCCCAACCAGTTTGAGGCTGAGTAAGTAATTAGAAACGGCTGATGCTTTCAGACCTCCCCAAGGGGAGAGCTACAGGGGTGTGTGGGGAGCGTCCCCATGTCTGCCCTGGGCTTGCTCGTTCAGGCCACTGAGGGGCTCCTCCGAAGGTCCTGCCTTGGGGGGAGCAGAAATCTTGCACGGAGATTGGGGGCAGGCCATCCCGGAGTCGGGCAGATACCTGCTGCCTGAGTGCCAGGCCTGATGTGGCTGCTGTCTTTCGCTCTTGTCACACGTAAACATAGCCACAATCTGGAACTTCACCACACCCCTGTGATGTGTGAGACTCCCCTTTGAAAACTAAATGTTACTCTTGACTGGTCCCCAGACACGTCACAGTGCCACCTGGTGGGTGATGGCCAGCAGGTGCTGAGTTAGTCCCCTGTGGGGATGGAGGGACATGTCCAGGGCCACCACAGCTTTGGGAACGTCACAGGCAGAACCCAGAGAAGTGACATCTCACCTGCCTGCCTGTCTTCCAGATTGCTGAGCGGCAGAAAGATCCACAGCCAGGAAGAGGCGTTAGCGGTAAGGAGAGCTTCCGGGGCCTGGTGTGGGACGGGAGGCACTGCTCATGGCGGGGAGGGGGCGGCCACATGCTCTCGGGGATGGGAGATGGGCACTCCAAGTGGCCAGCATCCTGGGTCCAGTCAGCCAGCCAGCAGGGCCAGGGGACGCGATGTCAATCTGTTTGGCCCACTTGGTTGGCCACCCGCCGCTCAATGCTGTCGGGGTCTGCTCTGCTCGTGCAGCAGTCGCCGTGTGAGCGTCTTGGGGCAGCCGTAACAAAGTGCCACAGACCCTGGCAGAAACAGCAGAAGTGTGCTCTCGTGGGTCTGGCAGCCAGGAGTCCCAAATCAGGGGTCTGGCAGGGCCGCGCCCTGTCTGAATCCTGCGGGAAAGAATCTGCTCCTGGCATCTCCCACAGCTTCCAGTGGTTGCTGGTGATCTTGGCGTTCCTGGGCTAGTAGACGCCTCTCTGTCTTCGCTGCCATTCTCCCCGTGTGTGTCTGTGTCCTGATCGCCTCTTCTGATTGGGACACCAGTCGTCCCTGTTTAGGGCCCACCCAAAAGACCTCATCTTAACTTGATCAGATCTGCACAGACCCTGTTTTCAAATAAGGAAGTAGGAACCTTATAAGGAAGTAGGAAGTTCTGAGGGACTGGGGCCTGGGCCTCATGGTTTCCTTTTAGGGGACACAGTTCAGCCCATAATAGTCACAGCGTTTACTGAGCGTTCACTCTGTGCCAGCGCCGTGCGTCTGGCTTGCCGGGTCCTGCAGCACACCCACGCCATGTGTAACTTCTGCGTCCCAGCTTGTCCCCTGGTCTCGTTGGTCCCCGCCTTCCTGCTCAGAGAGAAGCAGCAGCTGCACCTGGTGCCCGTGACCCGTGCGTCTGTGGGAGGGGCCCCTCCACAGGCTGTGGGGTTGGCCCAACCTGCCTGTGGGGAAGGCCCACTGCAGGGTGAGGTTCTGCCGCCTGGCGGACGGTCAGAGAAGCAGACACGCACTGAGCAGGCGCCAGGCACATGCTAGTACCGTCCACTTGTTTCTCCCTGGTGTCGACCAAAAATCGTCTATAGCTGTCAGGGTCCACCAGGGACCAGGAAGAGGGGTGGGTGCGTGTGTCCATGCCCATGTGGGGGGAGTCTGTATGCATGCATGTGTATACATGTGGTGTGTGTGCGCACGTGTGAGAGTGTGCAGCATGCATGTGTGTGTGTGTGCACGCACTTGTGTGTGTGTGCATGTGTAGGAAGAGATTGATTGCAAGGAAGTGGCTGGCCCCTGGTGGGGGCTGGCAGGGCACGTCCGGGACCTGCAGGGCCAGTCGTCAGGAGGGGTGGGCTGGCAGTGTGCGGCAGGAGCTGCAGCCCAGGGCGAGCTTTCTTCTGACTTTCCCTCCAGGACTCCTGACAGTCGGCCTCCTGTCTGCCTGTAGCTTTAGATGGTTTGCCACCCTCTGGGCTGCTTGCCCAAGCAACAAACCTGGGTCCGGTGTGCTGCCAGGGGCCAGCACCAGCTTCATGCCGTCTGTGGCTGGGCCTCGTCAGAAGCATGAGCTCTCTTCCCTGTCCAGGAAATACCCTCCAAGGAGCTACGTCCCTGGGTCAGAGCTGGAGGCGGCCAGTTGTGGCCACACCCGGGCCCATGGGGCTGCAGTGCCTCTGTTTCCCTGATGTGCAGAGGGGACGCTGGAGCAGGGGGACGGGGTGGGAGGGTGCCCTCCTCCCGCTCTGAGGCCTTTCTCTGACCTGGCACAACGTGTGGTGCCCAGAGCAAGTGGGTGCTGGGTGGGTGCCCCCCCCGTGTGTGTTTACGTGTGTGAGTGCATGTGCCTGCGTGCATGGCGGGGGACACGTCGCCCACAGCCTGCACTGGGCTCTGGAGCAAAGGGCACCCACCGCCTGCCTGTGTGATCACAAGCATTTCTCTGAGGCGGTTGCACAAGGAAGACGTATCAGTTCCTCACCGCTCTGTGGCCCCGGCTACGAGGGGAGGGGAGCGGCCGCCATGCCATGACTCAGGGCCCAGCCTCTCCCCGGCCTGGAGAATGTGACTTGGAGTCCACGCTGGCCCCGGGGCACCAGAAACTCTGAGTGTGTGCGCACAATTCAGGGTCCGCACAGGAGCCTTTCAGGTTCTCAGAGTGACCCCACGAGAGGGTGGGAGTCCCGAGCAGCTCAGTGGGCGCTGGCCCCACGGGGGACAGCGGAGACGGCCTCCCACCTGTGACAAGGCCCTCCCTGTCCTCTGCCCCAGCCTCTCCATACCAGGCCTGCCGCTGTGGCTCAGCCGGTACTTTCCTGAGCCTTGGTTTAGCCTGGTGGGTATTTTGTCACATGACATTGTGCCCTCGGAGGGCAGGGAGCTCCAGACCCTGGGGTGTTACAGATGTTTGTTGACTGAATGAATGAGCAAGTGAGTGGCTCCCAGAATGGACAGTTGTTGCTTGGTGGTGTGTGTGGTTTTGCCACCCTGGAGCTGGGATGAGGAAGGACAGCGGCCTGGGTATGGTTGCTGTCTTCCTGTGGAATGTGAGTACAGGGAGGGTGCAGCATGGGGGCCAGCAGGCACGCACCCTTGGACCTGAAGCTGCAGGGAATGGGGACGGCCGCTCTGAGCTAGCAAAACTGCCCCACGGTGGGCAGGAACTGGTGAGGGCAGGCTGGGACCGGGCTGCGGTGCCCCATGTTCTCGGCTTCTGCCATCTGCATCCCGTTAAGCCAGACCACGCAAGAGCACATCGGAGGCACAAGTTCCCGTCGTGCCTGGCTGTTTGGGCTCATGGGCCTGGGGCAACGGCCGCCAGAGCCCCGTGTGGGTGCCTGGGCCTCAGCTGATGCACTGCCTGTGCTCCGGCAGGTGATGGACGTGCTGCACTCGATGGGCCCCGACACGGTGGTCATCACCAGCTCCGACCTGCCCTCCCCGAGGGGCAACGACTACCTGATTGCACTGGGGAGCCAGAGGATGCGTGAGTCCTGCGCTGGCCCTTGCCACAGCACTGGGCTCCCTTCTGCCTTTCCGCCCGCCCCATGTCCCTGAGTTTTCTGAGAAGCTTTTGGGTTCCATAGGAGGAAAATCATGCCATACTCAGCAGGTAGTCAGTTTCCTGAACTCCCGTCACCTCAAGAAAGATCAGACTGAAAACAGAATCAAAGAAAGGTTTTTGTGACACGGGGTGCGATGGAGCACAGGGTGCTGACCGGCTCCCCTGTGGTCACCGAGCAGCTCTCAATGCCCACCACCACGCGGGCAGCTCAGGGTCCACATCTCGTCTTACGGGCTCGGGGGCCACATGGAATGGGCCGGCTCCCGGGTGACCAGGCGTCCGCATGCCTCCCCTCCCACGGAGCTGGGTCCTCACTGGGAGGGCGTTCCGTGCCCCACTGTGTTGGTGGTTCACTCATGGAAGTGCCACCTGAGTTAGTGTTCTGCGCACAGCATTAAAATGACACGGAAGGCGGGGCTCACACCTAGGCAGCCCGTACGCGGCCTGCTGGCCGATCCCTCTGTGTCTGTGTGAAAGAACACTCACACACTCACATGCACTCGCCCTCAAGCACACGTACCCCACTCCGTTAAGTTCACACGGTCCCCACAGCTCTAGGTGCCCTTGCTACTCCCCCGGGGCTGTGGTCTCCGTCCTCGTCATATCATGTGTGCTGGCCTCTTGTTGAGCTGCACACTGTCCCCCCAGGCCTGCCTGACTGTGTGGTCCTCCGGGGCTCCAGTCTTCCACTTCCCCCCTTGGGACAGGGGCAGCTGCTGGGGGGGCGTTAGGGGCACCAGGAGGCACTGAGCCCTGGGCGGGCAGCGCTAGCTTCCCTGTGGCCTGCAGGGCAGGAGGAGGGCAGGCCAGTTGTGCCCCCGTGGGGCTGGCCCTCTGCTGCCGAGGGGCTCGGGTCCCAGCCAGCCTTGCTCTTCTCCCCCAGGGAGCCCCGATGGCTCCGTGGTGACGGAGCGCATCCGCATGGAGATGCGCAGGGTGGACGCGGTCTTCGTGGGCACCGGGGACCTCTTTGCCGCCATGCTCCTGGCGTGGACGCACAAGCACCCCAATAATCTCAAGGTCAGCAGGATGCACCCCTCCCTGCCCCATGCGCCTCTGCAGGGAGCTGCTTCCCATGGGCCCCAGACGGGGAGGGAAGACGAGGCTCACCGTGAGCCGGGGGCGGGGAGGGTGGTTGGGCCGGGCTCCAGAGTCCCCGTCTAGGTGAGCCCCAACCCCACTCCCCACCGTCTCTCTCGTTTGTGAGCAGGGGCGGTCAGGGTGCTTGTGGGGGTCTAGACAGGACGTGTTTAAAGCATCCCGGAGTCGTCCTGGTCCTGCCCGTGGGGAAGTCCTGACCCAGAGGGCACCTGAGGGCTCTGGCTACAACTGAGAGGTGGTGTTCAGCCTCAGTAGCTAGGAGCATCCTCCAGGAGAGCAGCACCGTGCAAGTTTGTCCTGAGATTAACTCCTGCGGTGACCTTAGACTGGCGGCTCGCAGCCCCTTGGGGCACAAGGGGCGGGCTCTGGAGTCGGACTTGCTTGGATAAGACCTGTTTCCAGGCGTTGTCCCCATGCTGGTGCCCCCTGATTTGTGTGCAAATGCCCACAAATGCATCTGTGTAGAGAGAGCCATTTTGCTCAGGCAGTGCTGGGAGCACGGTCCGCTGCTAGACGGGATTTGGTGAATCGGGGTGTGGGGTGCAGGCTCTTTTCTCTGTGCTCCACGGTGACCCCAGGAGTCACGGCGCATTCTTTGACCTCCTTCTGTGCTTTGAGCAGAAGAGCTGCGTTGTGATATCTTATCCGATTGCTCTGATGGCCGGCGGTGACGACCAGCACATGTCCTGCCTCAACATTGCCGAAACCAAAGAATTAGAAAGCCAGTGTGCACGGGGCCGTACCAGCCCTGGGGCCCTTTGCATGCCCCGCTCTGCACACCTCAGTGGTTCGGGTGGGTGGCGCCTGCCACCGCCTGAGAATGCGGGGCGGGGGGGGGGGGGGGGGGGGGTGGGGTGGGGAGGGGAGGGGTCGGAGAGAGGAACTGGCCTCTGTGTCCACTTGAGGAGGGAAGAACTTGGAGGTGGGGAATCTGGGAGTGGATTCCCCTGAAGCTGTCTTTGCCGGGCACCTGGAGGGGCCCCATTTCCCCTGGGACAGATGCTCGCCCCCCTCCGTGTTTGTGAAATGCAGGCCTGGGGCTGCACCCCTTCCTCTCCCCTACGAGGGAGGCTCAGGGGCGAGTGCTGTGACACGAAGCTGACAGGTACCCGTCTCCTCGCCAGTTCCGCCCCCTCCTGCCTCCCTCCTGGGCCCAGGGTGAGGCAGACCTGCCGTGTTTAATTAGCAGCCACGGGAGCTCCGTCTGGTCCAGGCAGCCACATCTTGACCAGCTGGTGCCTGGAGGAGGCCTCGCTGCTGGGCTGCCTAAGGCCAAGTCGGGGTTCAGCGCGGCCCCGGCTCCCCGAGTAGGTGGCGGAGGGGGCGGGCATTCCACTTGCATCCTCAGCACCAGTTAAAGCCTGAGTCTTTGACTTTGAGACACCGGCAGGTGATGACTTTGGCCAGGTTTGGGGCAGGAGCTCTTTCCTGTGTAGCTTCTTTGTGACCAGTTCATTCCAGGAACAGTTATTAAGAACCTACGACATACCAGGCAATCCTGACAGGTCGCGAGACACAGGCCCGCCCCAGAGCTGTTTGTGGTCGAGAGGGAGGCGGTTAGTTTAGTAGGCAGGCACCTGCTCAGCGCTGGGATCTTTGCGGTGGGCTGTCCCGTGGTGGTTTGGGGAGCATGTGATGGTGGTCAGGGCCCTGGTGACTCAGAGGACGGGGCCGGTGCTTGTGTCGGTGGGAAATCCCACTGGGGCGGCAGAGGGAGCAGAGAGTCGAGTGGGGGGGGATCTAGTGCTTCTCTCCTCCCTGCAGGTGGCCTGTGAGAAGACCGTGTCAGCCATGCATCACGTTCTGCAGCGGACCATCAAATGTGCAAAAGGTACCGCGTAGCCTTCCCGCAGGCGGGCTCGTTGGCCGGCGCTGTGTCTGGGACCCTCAGTCAGAGAGGTGGGAGAGGGAGACACCCACTGGACTCTGGTGTGGCCACTTTGTCCCACTGTGAATGGGGTCCCTGCCTTCCGCCGGCTCCCTGGCCTTGGCCTTCAGGCCTGGGGTCATTGGGCAGCAGCTCGGAGCCCCCTTCTGAGAGAGGAACTCCTGAGTAATCCAGACGGCGGGGGGGGCTCGGACGAAGGCAGTAGGAGGAGAGAAACTAAGCGTCGCCTCTCCCGGCCCCGCCCGCTCCGTTAACGCTCTGTTCGTTCTGCAGCCCAGGCTGGGAAAGGACTGAAGCCCAACCCGGCCCACCTGGAGCTGAGGATGGTCCAGAGCAAAAAGGATATCGAGAACCCGGAGATCGTCGTCCAGGCCACGGTGCTGTGAGGCCGCGTGCACCACCTCCCGACGCACAGCGTGTTGGTGTCTCCATTTTCATTCCTGTGAAAAGTGTAACGTCTGCCTTAGAGCTGTGACCGAAACTTGAGATTTTTTTTCTTTCATGAGTGTCCAGCATCCACTGGTCTTAATTGTGAAAACGTGCCAGTTGTGCTTTTTAAAAATAACAAAGCGATCACAGAAATTTCTAATTTGGAAACAGCTCCCCTCCCCCCGAAGGCTCCTGGGCCTCCCTGGAAAACCAGCTCCGTGTTGACCGTCTCAGGGGTGTCCTCCTCGGCTGGCTCGGGGGTCTGTGGGATCCCCGTCCCGCGTGGGCTGGGCCTGGGGAAGCCCCCGTGTCTGTGCGTCTCTGAGACCGTGCCCGGTTTTAACTGTCCACATCAGAAGAATTATGCCAAATATCTTTATTGCTGTTTTGCCCTTCCTTCTTTGTTCCTGCATCAGAATGTTTTTATTTCTGACTTTGCCGCCTGTTAGATCCCTGGGGATTTCAGATGTTCCGCTTTCGTTCTGCCGTATGGACAGGTTAATGCCAGCAGTCTCAGACACACACAGACCCTGCACTGTCACTTTGGTGGGGACCTTTCCAGGACCCCGAAAACTCAAGTGGGTCCGTAAATCTCACGTGTATCAGCGGGACCACCTTGTAACTCACTGGGGGACGTGGCAGAGATAAAGAAAAGTCTGGTGCTGGGGGTGATGACTGTGTCCGGGTCCTTGTGAAAACTTGCCTAGTTTATGGTACAACAAGTTAAGCCCTGTGTTTGCCACCTGCTGCTGGTGACAAATGCATTGTGCCATGGTGTTAGTGTACAGACAGATACAGAGGGCTCCTGCCCCCCACTGTCGGCATATTTCACCCCACCGGCCAGTTACCTCGTACCCCCCCCTTCTGCGTTCTGTGCCGGCCAGAGGCCAGGAAGCGAGAGGCTTGCAGAAGCCGGCTCTCGTCCCTCCCCAAACCTGAGAGGGGAGGGGGCAGAGCTTCAGAGGAGCAGCTCTCGGTGCCTCGAGCGAAGGCCACACCTAGGCCGTGACTCTAGTCCACTTGTCCACTGCCGGGTGCCCCTCCTGAAGACTCAGCGTATCTTGATCTCAGCAGCCCTCCGCCTTGGTCTGGGGGTGCAGAGGTTTGCATCTCCCGGGAACCTACAGCCTGGAGAGAAGTGGGGAGATGGCAGAATGTGGGGGGCCTGGATGTGGGCCACTGGGAAAGCATACTCCAAGGACAGCCCTTGTCCCCCCATCCACAGCGCTGTCCCCCTAGGCAGGCCCTCTCCTGGAGCCCGCACCTTCTTTTGTGGCAGTTCCAGTGTCTTCCAGAGGGCCTCTCAGCTCTCCACTAGAATTGTCCTCACTTAGTTGAGAAAGCCCTAAGGGGAAGAGACGCCGGTCTCCACCGACTTGCTGTGCGACTCCGCTCTTCTTTCTTCTCCGCTCTGCTCACGTTCTTAATGTCTTAACTCTCAGGCATCAGCGTGCCCCGGCGGCCCGCGCACAGGGTCAGTGGGTCTCGGCTCGCCATGGCGGCCAGCGGGTCAGGGCATGTGTGTCCCTGTCGTGTCTCCTGGTTCCGAGGACCAGGCTCCTCTGTGCCTCGGGGCGCAGCCCACTGGGCCTGGAGAAGGAGGAAGGCTGTGGCTGGCGGCCTGGAGGGGGGCAGCCTCCCCAACACGGTGAGCGGGGGCAGCCACAGTCACTCAGGGCCCTGGGCCTCTGTGGCGCCTTCTACAGAAGATCCTGTCACTGCCGAGTAGAGCTGGGGAGACGGCCACATCGCCAGCCAGTGGGAAAAGCTGCTTTTCTTTTCTTTTTCACTATCAAGAGCAAGTGTAAGACTAGAGAAAGAACCTGAATGTATCCCTCTTCAGCGCAATGGTGCAAAGCCGCCCTGCAAACCCGGTCCTGGTCGTGGGGCTTATTCTGCGTGTACAGTGCACTTGAAGGAGGCGCACCCTGCACACACGATTTGCTCCTGGGTCCTTTAGGTCTTATTCTGGAGGCTTAGTCCCCGACACGAGCTCTCATTCATTCCCTTCCTTTATTAGACATAGAGTGATGAGACTGTTCCCCCTGTTGAGCTTTCTGTAAAATCATGGATTCTGGCGTGCCCCAGACCTTCTCCTGTCTCCTTTGGCTGTAAGGCCCGGACCACAAGGAGAACTTGAGGCTTGAGCCCTCCGTACCGGGCAGGAATCACTGGGGGCTCCCGAGAGCCTTTGCAGGGTGGAGGCTCACGTAGAAATAACAGCTTCCATGGGAAACTGTATCCAAAGCGTACCTTTCCTCGTGCTGTTGCCCACCTTGTGCTGTCTTAGGTCCTTTCTGCGTGGACATCTTCCGTCTGTGACAGCAGAGGCTCTGGATGGTCTGTGTGTGGAGTTTCCCATCCAGAAGTTACCCAGGGTCCATTGGCTTGGCTCTTGATACAGGTTGGGTCCAAATTAGAATTCATCTTTGTTCTTCCTTTCCCATGGTTCAGTAACATGCAAAGTAATATTTGTTTCGAGATGAGAGATGTCTTGGCCTTGAATCGTCTGCTGATGATCAGACTATGGATTTTTAGTACTTTCCAGTTTTTCAAACCTTCTCCTGTAGACCTTAAAGTCGAGTTATGAGATATGAATCCTTTTCTTTTAACTAGTCTTGAATCGTTGCCTCGCCTGCTGAGGCCGTCCTGTTCGTCTGTGTTCTTTCGCAATACATGTCAGTGATGGTCGAAAGGAAGCCTTGTTTGTTGTTTGTTCTTAAACGTGTTGCAACTGATTTGCAGCACGTTGGTTCGTGCCCCAGTGGACCGAGCCTGACTTGGCGTGACTGTGCTGAGTCAGTGGAGGGTGTGTTCAATGTCAACAGCGTGCAGCCTACACCGTGACACCTGAGTCCTGGTGTAACAGTCACCTCCCCACTGTCGTCATCCACGGCAAGAAAAGAAACGCTGTGCATTGGAGCCTCAGGCCCCTGTGGAGTTAAAGCACAGGGTGAGTCCTCTGATCCCAGAGGAGCCAGGCGGGTGGGGCCTGGGATGACTGGCTACCCTGAGTCCACCCTGACCCACAATCCATCTCATGGCTTGAACCTCATTTCGCTCCTCACCTGAAATGTACGAAAGAGGAGGTGAGAGTGTTCTGGCCACTGGACCTCCATGGCACGCACACCCTCTCCTTGTCCTCCTGCCCTTTGATGGGACCAGCTGCCTGGGGTGTCCGGGACCATCTCGATGTGCATCTGAGGCGCCCCGTGACCACATAACTGCATTCTGGTGCCAGAACAGCTAGGAATCCGTGTCCTCCTCCTCTGCCGCCCGCTTGTCCCTCGGGCCTTCATCACGTGCGTCTCCCGTGGGCTTGGGTCCACTCAGCCCCTGCCTGGGCCGAAGGAAGGGAGTGGCGTTTGTGAGCGAGCAGAATGGCTTCTGTGCAGACGGGGATGCTGTGAGGGTAGTCTTGGCTTTCTGAGTCTGGGTGGGAGCCACATGGCCCCCCACACTCAGTGCTGCCTGTCAGAGGGGCACGGCTGCTGAGCCCACCTGTTTTCGTTCCAGGCCACCTCCCATGCCAGGCTGCAGGGGGCTTCCCTTCTCATCACTTCTTGTGGCTCTTTGCATTAAGACTTCCCTGGAGAGCTGTCTCCTGTGTCCTTGGAGAGGGCACTCAGAAGGACCCCATCCCTGGGGAGGGCAGCTCTGGGAGGCCAGGTCCACTACCCTAAGCCTGGGAAGACTTGAACGTGGGCCCAGTTGGTCTGGATGGACGTCATTCCTCCAGGAGACCCCTCCTACTCTCTCCATTTCTGCCCTCGGGCACTGTTCAGGCAGGTCTCTCAAAGTACAGTGATCGAGCACCCACACACACGGCCTCGCTGTGTGCAGAGCTGGCGTGCACATCTCTGTGCTGTGGTCGCTTTGTGACAGGTGACAGGTGCAGAATCAGGTGGCTGGAGGGTCTTCTGCAGCCTCTGCCAGTAGAGGGACAGTGAGGGCAAAGAAGGAAGGGCAGTGGTGGGCAGGAGGCCCCGGCCCCCACCCTGGCGGGTTGCAAACATCAGCCGCCTTTCTAGGAGGCCCTTCTTCAGTGTATTAGTTTTCTCTTCCTGGTGATGGAGCCAGGCTTTTCGGTCTGTATCGTGCTGCACAGGGAGTGGGGGCCCTGCACATGTCCTGCCTCCCGGTAGAGTTCCAGAGGCTCGTCCTGACATCACCGCTGGCTGGAAGGCTCCACTGGACGCGTGGCCACGCAGCCAGGCCTCACAGTTCCTAACGTCGTGGGCTTTTCGTCGTGCGTGCATCTTCCTGTGGGCTTCTGCAGTTTATTCTCAGTGTGAAATGGTTTCTGTTCTCAAAGTGCGGAGACACTAATTAAAAACAGTGTCTTACACACCACATTCCTGCCTTTCGTTAGTGATCTGTGCTCCCAAACAACAGTGTGGTCATTTGTTTAGGACAGAATTTAATGAGAAACTCTAGATCTGACTTAGAGAATATTTTAAAACTTTACAGTAATGGAAATTTCTTCCTAGAATTTTCTTTTTAAATTCTGGCAGAATAAACAGGTATAAACAGAATAAGCAGCTTTCCCAGTGTCTGAGCCAAGCAGAGCCCTGTGCTCAGAGCCAGAGGCTCTGGGCCATCTCTGACTCCCGGCTGTGGATGAGGCTGGGGGACCCCCAAGCCCCAGGGTGAACAAAGTCCCCCACCTATGGCCTCCCCTCAGCACCTGGCCCTACGCCAGTAGGGGGCCAGTTCTGATCTTCTGCAGCGGGAAGCCCATTGTGGTAGGAGATGCCTACATGAGGCTGTGGGCCACTCTCCCTGGCCTGGGGCATCGCTGTCCTGAGGGTTGGCTCTGAAGCCAGAGAGCAAGGGCCAGCCCTTCGTCCGGCAGAATTGGGCAGACTGGAACAGACAGGAGACAGTACCACCCTGAGCCCTTGTGCTCAGGAAGCCCCCAGAGCGGCCTTGGCCCTGACGGGGAAACTGGTCCTAATGAGTCGAGGGCCCAGCCTGCTCACCCACCGGCTCTGCAGAGCCAGCCGCCCTCCCGCATACTGTTCTGAGCGTGGGGCTGGGTTAGCTGGTGGGAAGCCACTAGACTGAGCTGGCACAAGGAGGGTGAGTGCTGGGGGATGGAAGCAGGGACCTGCCCCCTGGGAGCAGCCTTCTGGTGTGTCCCGAGGAGTGAGGGGGGTGGAAGCCAGCCTGCAGCAGGCCCCCAGCCCTGGCGCATCCCCGCCAATGCCTGGAACCACGGTCTTGACAGTGGGAGGTATGGGTCTAATGTTGGGGAAGTGGAAGTGAATTCTTCATTTCCCCCACCCAGGGACAAGAAGTATGTGGGTGGTGTTTTGAATGCTTTTCACTGTATGGCTACATATGTTCTAACTTAGAATTTTACTTGGGATTTCGGCGAAGGATGGCAGACCTGGACTGACGGGACCAAATGCTGGGGCAGAGCCCAGCCCATGTGGACCTGCTCCTTCCTGGAAGGGAGCTCAGATCTGGGCAGCTTCCCAGGGTGTAACATAGTCTCAGAACAAAGCGCCTCACCCCTTGGTCCCAGCTGCAAGGGAGGGACTGTCTCTGTGGGTCTGGACGGTGGTCTCCCAGGCCTGCGTCCTGTGCGCGTGTGGGTGCGTTTATAACAAAACTCCCTGTCAGCGTATAGAGGCCATGTCTGTCTGTGCTGGTCCTGTTGACTTCTGATTATCCACAAATAAATATTTTCATGCGATAGTGTGGACATGTGATGCTTTCTTTTCCCCCTGGGAACTCCCTTTGTTAATGATCCTGTCCTGGGGTGCTGGCCCATACGTTCATGCAGAGGGCTCTAGGCCCTCAGACTTCCTGCAGGGTTTGCCCAGAAATCAGAGGGGAGGGGCCTCCCTCTCCTGGCCCCCCTTGCCAATTCTGAGGACCAGCTTCGGCCATTGATCAAGTGTCACTGCTCCTCCTGGGTCCAATTCCTTCACCCCGGGAGGTGACAACGCTGGTCCGTCTAGCCC